>NW_025725532.1:300000-465785 GCF_021461395.2 Schistocerca americana
GCGGCGAGCCGCGGGCGCGCCATTGATAGTGATGTTGTGAACAGCGGCTGTGTACGGTAGTGGTGTTGTTGTAGCACGACGTGCATCCGGGCCGGCGCGGAAAGCGCAGTTGCGGGCGGTTGCCCTTCGGTGCCAGCCATGTCGCGTGAGCGGCGGGTTGCTCTGGTGTCGACACGTGGTGCTCTGGGTTGTTGTGTGGTGCCCTTTGGCCGGTGGGGGTGGTTCGCGTGTGTCTCGTTCGCGCTCGGTGTCTGGTCGTGGTCGTGCTGCTCCCCCGTCTGTCGGCGGTTTCCGACGTCGTCCCGTCGCGACCTTTCAACCGAAAGTGTGGCGCCCGAAGGTGAACGAACGTAACCCTGACCTCGGCGCTTTACGCTGAGCCGAGCGAACCGAACCGAACCGAACCTAACCTGTGGTGTGGCGAGGTGAGCTCAGCCTGTGAGCCCCTAACGTCTACGTAAGGTAAGCTGTCCGGCTCACGCCTCACGTTTGAACGCTTTTTTAACCTACGTTTGACGCTTCTTAACCTAGCACTGACCCCTTAACCTAACCTAACGTGTAACCTAACCTAACCTAACCTAACCTAACCTAACCTAACCTCTGACGCCTGACGTGTTTGAATGCTTAACCTAAGTTTGACGCTTAACCTAACCCAAGTCCCCTTAACCTAACCCACGTCCACCTAACCTAACCTAACGTAGACGTGTAAACGTAATGTGTAACGCGTAACGTGTAAGGTCGGCTGTCGTGTGTGCTTGACGGCAGATTGGGTTGGTCTGTAGATTCGGATTGCGGTTTGCCTCGGTCGAGGGGTTGTGGGTCGGAAGTGGCGAGGGGCGGCGGCGCCTGTTGCGCAGGCGGCGTCCGTTTGCGGCGGGCAATTGTTGAGAAACGGCTGTGAATGTTGGCGGGCGAGAGGAGGAGGACGGCGCGCGATGTGGCCCGACGGCTGCGGGCCGATCGGGAAACGGCGGGAGGGCGACGGAAGGCGATGGGGCGGCGGAGGCGCGTTTGCACGGCCGTCATCGCCGCACGCCTCGGCTTGTGTGGCTGTGGCGCCGGCCGCGCTGGCCGGGCTGCCGCGGCGACGGTGTGGGAGTTTTGCCGAAGGTTTGGCCATTGTGGCGGGTCGTCGGCTGGGGCTGTGGGGGCGGCATTTGGGCGGGGGCGGCGATTCTCGGCGGGCCGACCCAGGCTGTAGCGCGCGGTAGCTGCAGTTTGGCCGTGGTTTGCGGCGCTGCCGTGGCGACTGGTTGGCGACTGTGGTGTGGCTGTGTGTAGCCCCATCCTCGGTGGTTTGAAAGGCGCGGGCGGTTGTGGCGCAGGTTTGGGGCTGCTCCGCACAGGCTGTCGGACGTTGGGCGGTAGCAAGCGCGGGAGGCGCGGCGCGGCGGCGCGCAGAGTGGCGGCCGCTCTCTCGGCCGTCCGCGCCCGCCCGCGACACTGGCTGGGCCTTGTGATTCTCTGCTCTGCTGCTGTGCTGTGCTTGCGTGCCTGCCGTCCCGCTCGCTCTCGCTGTGTGTTACGCGCGTCGTCGAAATGGCAGATCAGGCGGCTACGAACGAGACTGCTGCGGCACCCGCCGCCACCGGCACTACGAAGAAGGCCAAGTCTGCGTCGTCTGCGAAGAAGCCGCGCGCCAAGCCTGCGCACCCGCGCACCTCTGAGATGGTGACGGCCGCCATCAAGAGTCTGAAGGAGCGCGGCGGGTCGTCGCTGCAGGCGATCAAGAAGTACATAGCCGCGCACTACAAGCTGGACGCGGAGAAGCTGGCGCCGTTTATCAAGAAGTACCTCAAGTCGGCCGTCGTGGCGGGCGAGCTGGTGCAGACGAAGGGGAAGGGCGCGTCCGGCTCGTTCAAGCTTGCCGGCGCCGGCGGCGGGGGGGCGGCCGAGGGCGGCAAGGCTCGTGCTGGCGGTGCCAAGAAGAAGCGCGCCGCTCCGGCCAGCAAGGAGAAGAAGGGCGCCCGTGCGGCCGGCGCAAAGAAGGCTGGTGGCGTGAAGGCGGCGACCGGTCGGAAGGCGGGCGCCGCCAAGAAGGCGTCTGCGGCGTCGGCCGCTCCCGCGGGTGCGAAGAAGGCGGCTGCGGCCAAGCCGGCCAAGGCCAAGTCGCCGTCGAAGGCGAAGAAGGCCGCCAAGGTTCCGACGAAGAAGCCGAAGGCGCCGCGCCCGAAGAAGGCGACGACGCCGTCTAAGGCGAAGGCTTCGCCCAAGAAGAAGAAGTAGAGTAGAGGAGAAAGAGATGGGAAAGGAAGGGTTTGGCGCTTGACTCCGTCGTCCCCACCCCCCGTCGTCGTCTAGTGGCGCGCAAGAGACGCGCGGCCCAAAACGGCCCTTCTCAGGGCCATCAAAGCACGTCGGGGAAGGTTTTGATTGTCGTGTTGCGTTTGGTGTGGGTGTCTGTCTGTATGCCCGTGGGGATGCTGTTTGCGTGCCGTGGTGGTTGGATTGCGGGGGTCGGTGGCGGGTGTGGGCGGCGGTAGCGGTAAGCGGTGTTGTTGTTGTCGTGGTTGATTGTCGCCGTGTTTGTGGCGGCGGCCGACGGTTGGTTTTCTGTCACGTTGTTTTGTTTGAATACGTTGGTTGGCTTGCCTGCGTTCGTTCTTCTCGGATGTCTGTCTTGTCTAGTCGTGTCTGGTCTTTGTTTTGTTCCTTTGTGTGTGTTATGTTTTGCAACGGGGGGCACGTTGAGATGTGGAAGGAGTCGGCGGGGATTTCGGTGGCGTGTAGAGCGAGCGAGCGCGCCTGCCTGGCCGTTGGCCGTCGGAGTGGAGTGCGGGTTTTTTTGTTTTCGAAACGAAAGCGGCGGGCGGGCGGCCGGCCAGCCAGCCACCCGTGCGGTGTGACGTCTGCCGTTGGGTATTGTGCGCTTTGAGCGCCGGGGAGGGATGATGTGTGATTGTTGCGCGCTGCTAGCAGGCAGGCAGAGTGAGCGGGTGTGGCGGACGGACGGGAAGTGGTGGTTTTTGTTTTTGGGTTGCGGGGCGAGAGGCAGGCGACCGACAAAGTTTGCTCGCGACGGAGAGATGTTAGTGGCCCTGAAAAGGGCCGTTTTTGTTTGTGCGGTGCGGTGCCGCGGCGCGGTTTAGGCGCGCTCGCCGCGGATGCGGCGCGCGAGCTGGATGTCCTTGGGCATGATGGTGACGCGCTTGGCGTGGATTGCGCACAGGTTGGTGTCTTCGAAGAGGCCGACGAGGTAGGCCTCGCTGGCCTCCTGCAGGGCCATGACTGCGGAGCTCTGGAAGCGCAGGTCGGTCTTGAAGTCCTGGGCGATCTCGCGCACTAGGCGCTGGAATGGCAGCTTGCGGATGAGCAGCTCTGTGCTCTTCTGGTAGCGCCTGATTTCTCGCAGGGCGACGGTGCCCGGCCTGTAGCGGTGGGGCTTCTTGACGCCTCCGGTGGCGGGCGCGCTCTTCCTCGCCGCCTTGGTGGCGAGCTGTTTGCGCGGCGCCTTTCCGCCGGTGGACTTGCGGGCCGTTTGCTTTGTGCGGGCCATGGCGGTAGCGGTAGCGGTAGCGGAGCGGCGTGCGTGGAGGTTAGGTGCGGCGCGGCGTCCGGTGCTGCCTTGACAACGGGCCCGCGCGCCTCCGTGCTGCGCTTATATGCCCTCGGTTGCGCGTGGTGGGGGGAGGGCGGGCCAGAGTCTATATAGGGGGGCGGCGGGCGCGCTGGGCGCAGACCGTAGCCGACTCGCCAGCCGCTGCAGCTGCTGTTTGTGCACGTTTTGCTTTGCCCGAGGAAGGAAGGATGACAGGCCGCGGCAAGGGAGGAAAGGGGCTCGGCAAGGGTGGCGCCAAGCGGCACCGCAAGGTGTTGCGCGACAACATCCAGGGCATCACGAAGCCCGCCATCCGCCGCCTGGCTCGCAGGGGCGGCGTGAAGCGCATCTCTGGTCTGATCTACGAGGAGACCCGCGGGGTGCTGAAGGTGTTCCTGGAGAACGTGATCCGCGACGCGGTGACGTACACTGAGCACGCCAAGCGCAAGACTGTGACGGCCATGGACGTGGTGTACGCCCTGAAGAGGCAGGGGCGCACCCTGTACGGTTTCGGCGGTTAGGCTGCGTCGCAGCGGGCGCTGGCCTTCCCGCGGCCGTGCTTGTGGGTGGGAGAGACTAGAAAACGGCCCTTTTCAGGGCCACCACACTGTTCGGAAGTTGAAAAGTGCGAAAGAGTCTGTGTTGTTGCTGCGTGTGTGCGCTGTGTTGTTTGTTTGTTTGTTTCTTTCTTTCTTTCTTTCCGTTTGAGCGACGTGATGTGACTGGGAGGGGAGAAGGAAAGGAAACGTGTCATGTGGCTGGCTGTGTGTGGAGCTGCTTCGTTTGTGTGTTTGTTATTGTGTGTCTTTGTATCGATCGCGACGGAGATGGCGGGCTGTGTGTTGTTGTGCGAGAGGCGGTGATTATTTGCTTGCGTGGTTTGGCTCTGTGTGTTTGTTTGCGGCGGCGTTGGGGTTTCCGAGGCAAGGCGTGTGGGCATAGGCGGCCGGATCAGCTGTTTCGTTCGTGTCGACGGCCGTTGCGCGCGGGAGTGGAGGGCGGTGTGTCGACACGCCTCCCTTTAACAATGGTCATTATTGCTGCCGTTGTCGGTTTGGAAGGCGACTGCGACCGTGCAAAATGTGTGTGTGTGTGTGTGTGTGTGTTGGGCCACACGGGCTGTGTGGACGACAAGATGGCGGACGTGCGCCGGCGGCGGCTGTGCTGTGACAGTGCAAAGTTAAAACAAAACAAGGTGCGGCGAGGACGACTGAAATTTTGCTTTGGACGTAGGTTTGTGTGGTGGCCCTGAAAAGGGCCGATTGTTGTGGGCCGAGCCGGCAAAGCGCGTTGCGTGCAGGGGAGCACGCGGCGCTGCGATTGCCTGGCCTCCTTTAGGCCTTCTTCTCGGTCTTCTTTGGCAGCAGGACGGCCTGGATGTTGGGCAGGACACCACCCTGTGCGATGGTGACGCCCGACAGGAGCTTGTTGAGCTCCTCGTCGTTGCGGATGGCAAGCTGCAGGTGGCGCGGGATGATGCGCGTCTTCTTGTTGTCGCGGGCCGCGTTTCCGGCCAGCTCGAGCACCTCAGCCGCGAGGTACTCCATGACGGCGGCGAGGTAGACGGGCGCCCCGGCGCCGACGCGCTCTGCGTAGTTTCCCTTGCGCAGGAGGCGGTGGATTCTGCCGACCGGGAACTGGAGCCCAGCCCTGCTTGAGCGGGACTTTGACTTGCCCTTGACTTTGCCTCCCTTTCCGCGTCCGGACATGGCGATGGGCTAGCGACGGTGCACACGAAACGGAAACGAAAACGACCGGTGCGAGCGGCAGCGAGTCGAGCAGCGGAGTGCGTGCCGGCGCAGCCGGGGTGGGGGTGCTTTATGGGCTCGGGTGCGGCGGCCGGTTGCGCGCGCGCCCCATTGGTCGGCGGCCGCAACAGGGCGAGCTGGTAAAGGTGCGGCGGCGGCTGGCGGCGGGTGCCACTGTGTGGGGAGACGCTGACTAGAGCGGAGCGCTTGCTACTGGTGTTGCTGCTGCCGTACGTTGGTTCGAGATGCCGCCCAAGACTAGCGGGAAGGCCGCCAAGAAGGCTGGCAAGGCGCAGAAGAACATTTCGAAGGGCGACAAGAAGAAGAAGCGCAAGAGGAAGGAGAGCTATGCCATCTACATCTACAAGGTGCTGAAGCAGGTGCACCCTGACACGGGCATCTCGTCGAAGGCGATGAGCATCATGAACAGCTTCGTGAACGACATTTTCGAGCGCATTGCGGCCGAGGCTTCTCGCCTGGCGCACTACAACAAGCGCTCGACCATCACGTCCCGCGAGATCCAGACCGCTGTGCGGCTGTTGCTGCCTGGCGAGCTGGCCAAGCACGCCGTGAGCGAGGGCACGAAGGCGGTGACCAAGTACACGAGCTCCAAGTAAGGAGGTGGCTCTGGAATGGAAGGAAGGATGGAGAAGGCTCCTCCGTTGCGAGAGCGGCAAAACGGCCCTTTTCAGGGCCACCAACTTGCCTTTTGCGGGAAGGGCGGAATTGTTGTTGTTGTTGTTTGTGTGGACGGCTGTGATGTATGTGTGCATTTTGATTGTGGGTGGGGGGGGGCGCGTCAAAGCGTGTTGCGCGGGGTACGGCCACGAGGTTGGTCGCCGTGGCGTGGAATGGTGGCACGCCTCGTTGGCGTGGTTTTTGACCCATTGGTGTTGTTGGTGTGTGTGTGTGTGTGTGTGTGTGTTACCCGTCTGCGAGGGGGGACAGTGCGATCGGCGACTTTTGTGTCACCGTAACGACGGCCGTTTGCGGGTTTGTTTTGTTTGCACATCATACATGGCGAGGGTGAAATGTGAAATGTTTTTGTTTGGTTTGTTTTTTTTTTGCCGCCCACTATTCCCTTTGCTGTACGCCGAGTTTGACAATGGTGCGACGTAACTGCAGCGTGGAGGTGTGTGAGTGACGTTGAAATGAACGTGCCATTAAGACGCATTGTTGTTGTATTGTACTGTACGTGTACGGCGACACGCACGATGATGTACCATTCGACTCTGATGTTTGATAGCCGTGTCTGACTGATTGCGTACGACGCACGCACACCGATGTCGTCATTCAAGATGCACGCGTGTCCAGTGCAGTACAGTAAGCGCGACGACGGCGGCGGCGGTCGTTTGTTTGGCGAATGTCTGTACACGTGTTTGTCTGTGTCCATCCGGTATGTATTTGTTTGTTTGAAAGTGTTTTGTGTGTCGGTGACGTGGTCCGATCCGTCGCCCCCTGAGTAACTGTCGATCGGCGCGATAGACCGGCGTCACGCAACTGAACCGAAGTCGTGGGCACACCCGTCATACTGTTGTACACCGTCGCGCTGAGAACGGTAACGAAAGGTTGACTTTGATCGGTCGAATGTCTGGGCAGAACGTGAGGAATGAGGCAAGAGTGCAAGGAGGGGGGGCAAAAGAGAGAGGAAGGGAAAAAGGGGAGAAACGCATTCGTAGAGCAACGGAACGTTCCCGTGTCGGAGGCGTATTGGAGCCGCACTGAAATGCGTTTAACGGCGGCGCGGCTGCAAGTGTCTGCCGTGGTGAACGTTACCTTTGACGGCTGCATTGGGCTTTGCCTTTGCTTTTGCTTTCGCTTTCGCTTTCGCTTTCGCTTTCGCTTTCGCGTTCGCTTTCGCTTTCCCGGATGTACGTAACGTTTGTTGATATGGTTCTGAGGAAGAGTGTATGACAGTGCCGTGCCGTCCATGTTCGTGTGCCCTCCCATTGTGTGTATGCTATTGTCTGTGTACTTGAATGATGTATGTAGGTGTTAGTGGACATGTTTTACCAGTGGGGGGAAATGGATCGTCGATAGTTGCCGTCACTCTGTCACGGTCGAGATGACGCACCCTCCGTACAGAAAGGTGTCGAGAAAGTGAGTGTGTGTGTGTGTGTGTGTGTGTGTGTGTGTGTGTGTGTGTGTGCGTGCGTGCGTCCGTGAATTGGCAGTGTTTGGAGGTGGGCGTGCCCTGCATGTGGCCCGGAAGGCTGTTCGTTAGGCGGTAGTGTTGTGTGGACAGGGGAGGGGCATGCGTAACGCTGCTGGCATGGCATTTCGGGAGATGGGAGGGGGCAAACGAGGAGCGGCGGCCAAAGACGGGACGGGGAGGGGCGCGGTGTGGGTGGCTTGCGCCTGTGCTCGGCGTTGTGGTTTGTGCAAAAGAGGAGGAGAAAAACAATGTGAGTTGCCAGGGAGGGGAGCGGTGTTGTGTTGTGGTTGTCGTGGTGTAGCCGCAGACGCGGCTGTCAGTGAACGTGGCGAGACGGACGGATGCGCGGAGGGGCGGGGGCGGCGCATTTCGCCGGTGCCGTGCCGTGCCGTGCCGTGCCGTGCCATGCCTGAAAGCCGCGTGGTCGCTGTGTTGTTGGTGGCGTGGGGGCGAGGAGAGTACCGTACGGGTGTGCTTGTGCGCCGGAAATGGCACACTGCGCCCGCCCGTCTTGGAGGCTGATGGCTGTGGTGTGGAAATGGGGCGCGGTGATGTTGAAGCAGTTGAAGAACAGAAAAGAAACCAAGAAAACGGAAGGCGTGATGCGGCGGTGGTGGTGAGAGCGGGAAAAACAAAACAAAAAAAAAACAACAAAAAAAAAAGAAGGAAAAACAACAAGAAAACAAAACGTCTATCAATATTAAAATGTAAATGGAAATGGAAATGGACCCAGGTATAACCTCCCTGCACAAATAGCAGAGAGTCCGATGATAATAAAAATGTGCCAGAATGTTAACGTCCCTACAAAACAAACCCAACGATAATATTAATGAAAGAGTGAACCGTATGTAACATTGCAACAGACATAATGAAACCTGATAAATTGTATAAGGGCAGCAGCGTTGACCTTTGGCCCTGTATTCAGAATAAAAAGAGCCAAAGATCGTTACCCCAATGAAAAAGACACTGAAACACGTATGTAACATAGTAGCGATGGCGAGACATTGTAGCATCTGTGACCAGAGAGTTTGCGCTGGACTGCGCGAGTGTTGCGAGCGGTTCTCAGTCAGTCAGTCAGTCAGTCAGTCAGTCAGTCAGTCAGTAGTCGTTGCGAGTCCGTAGCTCTGTGTAGTTGAGGGCTGTACTCTGTCAGTAGTCGTCGCGTGCAGTACGCTAATAGTCGTCATGCAGAGCGGTCGGTCAGTAGTAGCAGCCGAGTGCGGTTGTGTGATGTAGGCGGTCGGCAACACTGGTCAAGATGGTGAATAAGGTATACTGTTAATTAATATAATCATTAGATAATGAAAAATTGTATTTATTGTAATTATTCTCCAACAAGTTCCCCAATAATAATGTTTATTTCAAAAGCATTTTTCAAACATTTAATTGTTTATTGAACTAAAGAGTTCGTTGCACTTCACATTTCATTCCACTTCTTTGAAGAA
Organism: Schistocerca americana; assembly: GCF_021461395.2. Classification (NCBI taxonomy): domain Eukaryota; kingdom Metazoa; phylum Arthropoda; class Insecta; order Orthoptera; family Acrididae; genus Schistocerca; species Schistocerca americana. The sequence goes on from NW_025725532.1 coordinate 308,887, forward strand.
AAATGTCACTAAAATCACAAAAAAAGAGAATATTATTATTTGCAATGCAGTTCCTCCAAGCGCTGCGCAACAACCAGAGCAGAAATGTGACATCCATTTATTCGGAGGTAAGACTTTAATTCTGATTGTTTTGCACAGGGCCAAAGACCGATATTTCGGTTTAATTGAAGTTTCTTGTCACTGAACGGACGTTTTTAAATGTTGTGTGAAGACTTTATATTTGAGTCAGATTGCGAATTTCACATTTTTGTTGCCATTTTCAATACCTCTCATTGTGGGCGAGGTTACAATTAGCGCAATGTCCATTAGCATCCGTAAATAACATTGTCCGTTATTTTAAATTTTGCTGGGAGGTTACAACACACACACAAAAAAAAAAACAAAAAAAACAAAAAATTGCATTTATATCTGCTCCTCAATTGTAGATACCCCTTACACAGCTGTGTGCAATGAATGAGTGCTGGCTGGTAATTAATTGCACTCCTTGGAGGGAAATGCCATAGGAAGTAGTCTTTAAAAAGTGAATGTTTTTCGTTAAGAGACAAAAGTTACTTTAGAAAAAAAGTAATAGTGGGGCTTTTGTTGTTGAACAAAATAAGTACAATGAACATACGTTATCAGATTTGCGCAATGCAGCGTCACACCACCTTTTGATTATAACACAATAGACTATACATCGTCCCGAACCGTGACCAGAGTCGCGAGACGAGCAGAGCACGCCGCCGACGCCCGCTCAGTACAACCGTCCACCCGCTACTACTGTCGACCGACTACTACCTCTCCCGACTCGCGCTACAATATATATATAACAACTGTTCCTGGCGACCCGGTGCGTGCCACTACTGTCGTCTGGCGCGGTCCAAGCGCCGACTAGCAGCGATAAAGAACTCTCTGGTCAGACAGAGATGCTGTCATGCCTCGCCATCGCTCTGGTAATGAATACATACGTGTTGCAGCGTGCGTACCACCGGAACACGCAGTGGCGGAGCCAAAGACTGTGTTGTCGAGGTCGAGTGCGAGCGGGAAGAGAGGCAGCGTCGGCACGGAGATGCAAGCGAGCGCGAGACGCACGGGGGCTGCGGCGTGGCGCGTTTGCGGTCGGCGCCTTTGGTGGCAACGGCCGGGACAAGCAGCGGTGTATGGTGTGGTGCGGGGCGGACAGGGGCGGAGGCGGCGCGACGACGGCATGGGGGCGAAAACGGGACGGGGGACGGCGGATGTTGAGAGGCGTCACGCGCGGACAGGACACAGACACAGAGACACACAGATTGGAAAGGGAGGGTGCGCGGTAGTAGTTGGGAATGTGCGTACCGTGCGGGATGGGAGTGGGCGAGGAACACGGTCGTGGCCCCTGTTTTGGGTGCGTGTGATGACGTCGGTGTGTTGTGGGAAGGGAAGGTGCTGTGGCGGCGGCGCGTAATGGGCGTAGGCCGAAAAGAGAAAGGAACGTGGGCAGTGTGTTGGCAAGCGTCGGTTCGACTGCGACGTTGATGGGCAGGGCAGGGCAGGGCAGGGCAGGGCAGGGCAGGGCAAGGTTAATGGTGGTAGGAGTAGGCGTGTGGGCGCAAAAAATCTGCCGCTGCAGGCGGTGCCGTAACCGCCATGGCGGGAAGGAGAGAGGGCCAAAGAAAGAAAGAAAGAAAGAAAGAAAGAAAGAAAGAAAGAAGAAAACAAAAAAAAAAAAAAGGAGGGGGGGGCGAAAGTGGAGAGGCGGTGGTGTGAGAAGGGCGGGGGCGGAAGGAAGGCAGGAAGGACAAGAGGCGAGGCGACGGCTTGCTTTGTGTATCGGTCGGTCTCTGGCTATGCTTCGTTTTCTGCAGCAGGGTCGGTGCGCGGCGTGGCTCGCGGCAGTGGGAACGCCTGGTGGCTGGACGGCCAGCAATGCGGTTGGATGGGCGGCCACAGCACCGCACCTGTGCCCGAGGAGGAGACGCTGGCGGCGGGCCCTGAGGTGAGGCCGGCTCGGCTGGGGCTGTGGATGTGTAGGTGTGCGCCGCTGCTGCAACAACGAGTAAAACGCGAGAAGAAGGGATGGCGGTAGAGAGAAAAAAAAAAAAAGGTCGTGTTGTGTTGATGCGCAGGCAGACGCGTACAGAGGGACGAGCCCGGTCTGCAGCAGGGTGTGGCCGTGCCGAGTGCAGAGCAGCGGCGGCTCGGTTCGGTTCGGTTCGGCCCGGCCCGGCGGGCCGCGCTGTTGTCGCGGACGTGAGCGCCCCCTGGCGGGTGGCCGGAGGCGGCGCGGCGTGTTGGACGTGTGGCTGGTGGCAGTGCACAATTTGCGAGTTGCTGGCGGTGTGGTGTGGCGGTTGGCGCGTCGGGCGGCGGAGAGGTATGTGTTGCGGGCGCCCTTTGCTGCGCTGCGTCGTTGCGTGTGCCGTACAGGGCGGGCGCTTGTCGACTGTGTGGCGAATTGGCGTGAAACGGCTGCCGAGAGGTGTGTGGTAGCGAGCCGGTCGGTGGTGTCAGTGCGAAGGGGAATGTGCGTGCGTGTTTGGCGGTTTCAGTGTGCTTTTTGCGGCGTGAGAGTGGGAATTAGTGGGGCCGGCTGTTGTGTTGGTTCCTTGTGTCTTGTGTCGCGTAGCTTGATGGCAACGTGGAAGGACGCCGGTTTCGTTTTCGTTTCGAGCCTTGCGTGTGGTTGTCGACGTTGACTGGTTGGCGTGTGCCGATGCACGTGCATGTGTGGGTCGCGAGTGCGTTTTTGGCTGGCTGTGTGTGTGTGTGTGTGTGTGTGTGTGTTTTGGGGGGGAAGGGGGAGGCGGTGGTGAAAGTGCAGTCGTCGGGTGGGGCTGGGGCTGTGCGTCGTGGCGGAAAGGTGGTAGGTTGCGGGAAGCGAGCCCGTCGTTGACGGTGTCGCGTGAGTTGTGAATCGAGTGGGGCGCGGGGCGCGGGGCGCGTGGCGCGGGGCGCGGGGCGCGGGACAGGAGCAGCGTGCCGCTGCGTCGTGGTCGTCAGCAGAGGCTGTGCGTGTGCTTGTCCTTTTTGTGGGCGGTTCGTGCGAGGCGTTTTTGTTTTGTGTTGCCCTAGTTGTTAGTTTATTTTGTTTGTGTTTGTTATTTTGAGACGACGACTGGTTGGTGGCGTGCGCGCGAAGTGGCGGTGTGCGCTTCCCGTGTCGTTTGTGTTGTTTTGTTTTTTTGTTTTTGTGTGTTTTTTTTTGCACTGGGCCCCGGTGGGTGGGTGCGTGTGTGTCGATTGCCGGCTGGCGAAAGGTGCGCCATCGGCGGGGTGGGTCGCCGGCACAAGTAGAGGCGGCGGCGTTGTTGCTGTTGTTGTGTGGTGTTTGTTTTGTTCGGCTGTGTCGGCGAGCTGTGTTGCGGTGCGTGTGAATGGTGGTGCAAAAGTGCTGGCGTTGGGGCTGCGACTGCGACGGCGGCGAGCCGCGGGCGCGCCATTGATAGTGATGTTGTGAACAGCGGCTGTGTACGGTAGTGGTGTTGTTGTAGCACGACGTGCATCCGGGCCGGCGCGGAAAGCGCAGTTGCGGGCGGTTGCCCTTCGGTGCCAGCCATGTCGCGTGAGCGGCGGGTTGCTCTGGTGTCGACACGTGGTGCTCTGGGTTGTTGTGTGGTGCCCTTTGGCCGGTGGGGGTGGTTCGCGTGTGTCTCGTTCGCGCTCGGTGTCTGGTCGTGGTCGTGCTGCTCCCCCGTCTGTCGGCGGTTTCCGACGTCGTCCCGTCGCGACCTTTCAACCGAAAGTGTGGCGCCCGAAGGTGAACGAACGTAACCCTGACCTCGGCGCTTTACGCTGAGCCGAGCGAACCGAACCGAACCGAACCTAACCTGTGGTGTGGCGAGGTGAGCTCAGCCTGTGAGCCCCTAACGTCTACGTAAGGTAAGCTGTCCGGCTCACGCCTCACGTTTGAACGCTTTTTTAACCTACGTTTGACGCTTCTTAACCTAGCACTGACCCCTTAACCTAACCTAACGTGTAACCTAACCTAACCTAACCTAACCTAACCTAACCTAACCTCTGACGCCTGACGTGTTTGAATGCTTAACCTAAGTTTGACGCTTAACCTAACCCAAGTCCCCTTAACCTAACCCACGTCCACCTAACCTAACCTAACGTAGACGTGTAAACGTAATGTGTAACGCGTAACGTGTAAGGTCGGCTGTCGTGTGTGCTTGACGGCAGATTGGGTTGGTCTGTAGATTCGGATTGCGGTTTGCCTCGGTCGAGGGGTTGTGGGTCGGAAGCGGCGAGGGGCGGCGGCGCCTGTTGCGCAGGCGGCGTCCGTTTGCGGCGGGCAATTGTTGAGAAACGGCTGTGAATGTTGGCGGGCGAGAGGAGGAGGACGGCGCGCGATGTGGCCCGACGGCTGCGGGCCGATCGGGAAACGGCGGGAGGGCGACGGAAGGCGATGGGGCGGCGGAGGCGCGTTTGCACGGCCGTCATCGCCGCACGCCTCGGCTTGTGTGGCTGTGGCGCCGGCCGCGCTGGCCGGGCTGCCGCGGCGACGGTGTGGGAGTTTTGCCGAAGGTTTGGCCATTGTGGCGGGTCGTCGGCTGGGGCTGTGGGGGCGGCATTTGGGCGGGGGCGGCGATTCTCGGCGGGCCGACCCAGGCTGTAGCGCGCGGTAGCTGCAGTTTGGCCGTGGTTTGCGGCGCTGCCGTGGCGACTGGTTGGCGACTGTGGTGTGGCTGTGTGTAGCCCCATCCTCGGTGGTTTGAAAGGCGCGGGCGGTTGTGGCGCAGGTTTGGGGCTGCTCCGCACAGGCTGTCGGACGTTGGGCGGTAGCAAGCGCGGGAGGCGCGGCGCGGCGGCGCGCAGAGTGGCGGCCGCTCTCTCGGCCGTCCGCGCCCGCCCGCGACACTGGCTGGGCCTTGTCACATCGGGGAAAAGGCTCTCGAGTCTGGGATGCCGGCCGAGCCGGACGCACGCGCCGAGCGCTCCGCGCCTTAGCATCCTAAGATGTCAGACAGTGTTAGAGCGGACGGGGCCGCGTCCCTGCACGCTACCGGAGGTGAGTCGAGCACATCAGATGTACGCCCGCGTTTTCCTGATAGTGCTCCCCCTCAACTGGACGACGCATCCGGCGCCGCCGCACGCGTGTGTAGTAGTGTCTCACTCGACGCGCTCGCGAACGCGACAGATTTTGCCGGTGACTCGATAGTACCCACCGTGCCCTTGGCACAGTCTTTGGAGACGGCAGCAGCCGTCGGCACGTCGCAGCGCCCTGAAGATGCGCTGCAGACGCTAATAAACCTGCTACCGACACCTACAACCTCCGCCGACAGCTCCACGCCGTCAGCGGAGCCAATGGAGCAGGAAACATCTTATAAAGGTAATAGTGCGTCAAAAACAAGGAAACGCGCCAACACAGGAGATAATGAGGATCACTCCTTCCTCAAAAAGAAGAGTGTTGACCAACCACGGCAGTCAACACACCGTGCTCGGCGTAACGGCCGCGCACGTAATAGTACCGACGAGGACGGTTTTGTGCAGCCGAAGAAGACAGCCAGAGCCGTTCCGTCGTCGGAAACGCTGGCAGCAAACACCAGCAATATGTTTGACGCGCTCTCTGATAGTGAGGAGGAAGAGGAGCATGACAACACTGCTCCACGCGGCCGTCTTCCCCCGCCACTTGTGATCGCGTATGAAAAAGACTTCCGCAGCCTACAGATCATGCTAAATGGTCTGCTGGGGAAAAACAATTATCGAGTGCGTACAGCGGGTGACACGGTGTACAAAGTGCGCGTGAATAACTGTGACCTGTACAATAAACTCTTACACGCCGCAAGAGCACAAGGCATGGAGTACTATACGTATTCCACTTCACGCAAACGACCTCTGAAGGTCGTGTTTAAAGGAGTACCGTTAAAGTACTCCAATGAACATGTAAAGGAGGACTTAGAAGACCTAGGCTTTATAGTTCAATCTGTAACAAAAATGAGGGACCCAAGAACCAACAGGCGCGGCCCTCTAAGACTCGTGTGTGCGGACAGCACGGACAAAAACAGAGAGCTGTTCAAATTGAAATTTATAGGCCCGTGTGAAGTAACACCAGAAAACTTACGCCAAACAGGTGGCTACGCCCAGTGCTACCGCTGTCTCGAATTAGGACATGTAGACAAGCACTGCGGAATGCAACCGTTCTGTGTGCGTTGTGCCGCTCCTCATGCTGCGATCGAGTGCGACGTGAAGGGGGAGCCGTATAAAGACTTCAAGCCGAAGTGTAAACTCTGTAACGGCGAGCACGTGGCATCTTATCGAGGATGTCCACGGCACAAAGCCTTCGCAGCGCGCCTCCGGAAAGCGGAGACGCCGAAGAAAGGCACAGTTTTGGCGGGAAACTCCAGACACCGCGGAGCCGAGGGGGAAGGACGAACAAAAGGTGGTCGCCGTCGTCGAGGTCGCCGGCGCGGGGTAAGGACCTCCAAACCCCGCCCAGGTGACACTTCACACCGTCCCCAGGCCGAGCAGACTTCAGCCCAACCGAAGACTGCCAGCGCACAAAATGGCAGGCAAGTACCGCCCAGCGCGGCCATCGTCGCGGACGGAGCAATCCCCGAGCGGCGCAAGACGCAGGTAACACCGTCCACCTCTCCCACCACCGAGCGCCCGCGCGCCAATCAGAGCGCGCGCCGCTGGGAGAACACCGCGCCAGCGGCACAAAATGGCGGCCCAGAGGCACCGCCACTGAACGATGCGGCCATCTTCCCCGGCCTGCGCGGGCGCCGACAGCATGGCGGACCCCAGGCAGCCACGCGCCATCTTGTCGGCAGCAGCAATGGCGGCGAGCCCGCCGCTGGCCAGGCAGCCACGCGCCATCTTGTCGGCAACGGCAATGGCGGCGAGACCGCCGCTCGCCAGGCAGCACTCGACAACACACCACAAGCCGACCGCCACGACGCCGTCGGCAGCATGAGCGCCAGCTATGAGCGCATGATGAAGGCAATGGAGCAGCGAATGTTCGCGATGATGGAAAAATTCATTTCCCTCGTCGTGAACGTCATCAGCGAACTTCCTGCCAAGATTGCGGCCGCTATGCAGCAGGCAACAAATATCAACATCCCCACGACCCATCATGGCAGCGCCACGAGAAATTAAAATATGCCTCTGGAATGCCCGCGGCCTACGAGAACAGGCCGCAGAATTTCGCGAGTTAATTCGCACGGAAAATGTGGATTTATGTCTCGTGACGGAGACGTTCCTGAAACCCGGAGTCCGCGTCGGGATACCGAATTATGTGTGTCACCGCGACGACAGGCCAACCCACGGAGGGGGAACGGCAATATACGTTCGTCGGACGCTAAGCCACTATAAGATTCACCTGCCGCCGCTGCAGACAGCCGAGGCGACCGCGGTCGCAGTAAACACGGCGCATGGAAAAATCACGGTCGGTGTCGTGTACAAGTCACCGAGTCGGCGCCTGCAACGAGAAGACATGGACAAATTGTTGTCACTTCCAGGACAACTTCTACTGGGAGGCGACTACAATTCCAAAAATCAAGTCTGGAATTCCAGACTTACGAACACGAGTGGGCGGCAGCTGCAACGCATCGTAGAGCGCCATAACGCCGTAGTTGTCGCCCCACACGAACCGACCATCTTTCCTCCTAGAGGGTTGCCTGACGTGATCGACATACTGATAAACAAAGGCGTCAGACAGAACCTGACAGCGAGCACAAGGCCGCCGATCAACTCCGATCATGTCCCAGTCATGTTCGAAGTTGAGGCGGAACTTGCGCCAATTCCAAGAAGAGGGCTCGACTTACGCGGAATAAACTGGGACCAATACCGCGAAGCCATGGTGGCAGCATTGGAACAACTCCCGGAACCGGCCGCGAACGGCGTAAACGCGGCTCTACAACACTACACAAACTGCATGGTGGAAGCAGCAACCAACGCCACGCCGCCCAGACCAGCAGCCGACCACCGAAGCTGCAAACCACAGCGTCTGCCACGAGACCTGGAGAACTTAATCTCCGAGAAAAACCGGGTTGCCAGAGAATGGCAACGCACCCGAAATCCGGCCATCAAACCGACACTCAACCGGTTGCGCCGGGAAATCAAGGTCGCAGCAGAAAAACACAGGCACCAGGAGTGGGCGACCAAGATCTCCCAGCTCAACACGGAAGATGGTTCGGCGTGGAGAACGGTTAAGAGCTTCATCCGTCGCACGATGAAAGTTCCTCCACTCCAGGTCGGAGCAGATTTTGTCAGCGAGCCGAATGCAAAGGCCAACTGCCTGGCCGATGCGTTCGCCGCTAATTTCACTCCGATGGAGGACCCAGTCGACGCAGCGCACATTCGACTCGTCAGGGATCGTCTTCCCCGCTACCTTGCGGCGAGGGACCCAGACGACCACATCACGCCGATAGCCGTCGACGAGGTGAAACTGCTGCTGCGTCACCTTCAAGGTCGCAAAGCCGCGGGTCCAGACATGGTGACAAATTCGCTCCTCAGGCAACTCCCAGAAGAAGCAGTGGCCAAACTTACAGAACTCTTCAATGAAGTGCTTCGTACAGAAGAGTTTCCGCAAATCTGGAAGCACGCAGAAATAGTGGCCCTACCAAAACCAGGGAAGGACGCGCGGATGGCAAAAAACTACCGTCCGATTAGCTTGCTGCCGGCGCTATCCAAACTTTTTGAGCGGCTATACATGACGCGCCTCCTGCGTCATATCACCGACGAACAAATTCTGCCTGATGAGCAATTTGGGTTCCGGCGAGGACACTCTGCCACACACCAAGTCCTACGGCTGACTGAGGAAGCGTTCGGAGCAGTTGACCGACGCGAGTATTTCGGTGCTCTTATGCTCGACGTGTCACGCGCCTTTGACTCGGTGTGGCACGAAGGCCTCCTGTACAAGTTCCTTGTACTGGGGGTACCCGTGTCACACGTGAGTCTCCTGCAGACTTACCTGCGGGACAGGACGTTCCACGTTCGGGCAGACAGTGGAATCTCCACGGAGCGCCGGGTACTCGCGGGTGTACCGCAAGGCTCGGTCATCGGCCCGACGCTTTACTCGGTCTACACAGCGGACCTCCCACGTACAGGTGCAGTGAACAACGCCCTGTACGCGGACGACACCGCCGTCTACGGCCGCAGCAGATGCCCCCGAGCTCTACAACGGCGTCTGCAAGCGGCAACCGCGGCGCTAGAAGAATGGGCCACGAAATGGCGTCTGGCTTATAATCCCGAGAAAAGCCAGGCGATCATCATCGCGCTCAGGCATGTTCCGGCAGACCTCGAGCAGCTGACAGTCCGCGGAAGACCCGTACCGTGGAACAACAGTGCCAAGTATCTTGGCGTCACGCTAGACAAGCGTCTAACGTGGCGCCAACACATCGAAGAAGTGAGGAGGAAGGCTCTGGGTAGACTGCGCATGTTGTACCCGGTCATCAACCCCACATCATCGCTACCAGCAGACTTAGGTCTCACCTTGTACAAAGCCACCATCAGCCCGCTGTTTGATTATGCAGCGGTGGTGTGGGGCAACGCAGCCGAGACCAACATCCGCCGTCTACAAATGGTCCAAAACAGGGCCCTCAGAACGGTGCTGCATCTTCCGTGGGACTTCAACACCGCGGAACTACACCACGTCGCAGGAGTTCCCTTACTCAGACAGCGGTTCCAACTCGCTGCCCAAGACTTCTACGAGAAGGTCGAAGTATCGCGTAACCCTAAGGTACGCGATCTCGGCCATCGACCACACTGGCGCGCCACGCTGCGCTGGCCAGATCTCCTTCGCCTGCAACAATAGTGCCGCGAAGTGAAGACTTTCCTCATGTGATGTTCCAGTGCAGAACAAGACTAAAACCTCACAAAGACTTATACTAACATGGTGCACCCTATTTATGGAAGAAAGAGCGTCAAGTACGCTGAAAACTTCCCCACAAGTGTTAACGCAGAAATGCGTCACACACACACTTATGCACACGCATTCAACATCGGGGAAAAGCGAGAGAGAGGTATAAACCTCGCAAAAGCCCTCCTGCCCTTCTTCCTCAGCAGGGAGATGTGGATGGAAACTAAACGAACACTGTACAAAACAACCGTCCTCCCAGCACTAACGTACGGGTGTTCTGCGTGGGGAATCACGTGCCAGACAAACCACAAAAAATTGCAAAGGGTGCAAAATAAAGTGCTAAGGTGGATTCTGGACGCCCCACCGTGGACACCCGTACAAGAACTCCATGAAACAGTGGAAGTCGAGAGGATACAAGACACAGTGCAAAGACTGGTAACGACACTGTTTGACAAACTTGAACAAACCAGAGAAAACTGCAGACAACTCAGGGGCACAGGTACTGTGATACCCCGAACGTGGCACAGGCAGAGAGTGCCACGCCGAATCATAGAAGCCCCCGTAGACTAGTAAGGAAGTAGTAAGCAATAGTAAAAACACAATAGTTAATAAGATGTCGTTTTAGTTTAACATAATACACTGTAATTGTCCTTAAAAATCCATGCTCCCGTGGTAGGAACCAATAGGAAATAGGAACATGTCTATTATTTGTGCATTAATTGTTAGTTTTAAATTTTCTTGCTGATTATTAGCGTAGGACCAGAACTAAGTCTAAGATGTAATCACCAAGCCCCTCCCCCACTCTCTGTCGGCTGCACGACCACCCTTAGCTATATAGAATAACCTAGAGTTAACCACTTGACAAATGTTGAAAAAAATTAATGTTAAAGTAAGACGCAGATCCTCAAATGTACGACGCCGTACCCAGTGGGCAAGCGGCGGAACAACGGGCACAGCGGCCGCCACGGAACGACGACCTCATCTCGCCGAGCGGCCGACTGGCAAACTTCACAAAAGGAAAGCAGTGGGAAGCAGCACCCGCTGCACCCACTGCACAGAACCCACGCCTCAAAAATCGAGGATGGTCGGGGGCCGCAAGGCCTTATTGTTACCGACCATGCCCTCCAATGCCTACGATTTTGTTTTTGTAAATAAAAATTTAATCACAGAGAACAACAAACCAAACCATACAAATACACGTAGATTCGGCAAAGCCGAAGGAACTGTAGAACACCACGTGACACAAAAAAAAAAAAAAACAAAAAAAAAAAAAAAAAAAAAAAAAAATGATTCTCTGCTCTGCTGCTGTGCTGTGCTTGCGTGCCTGCCGTCCCGCTCGCTCTCGCTGTGTGTTACGCGCGTCGTCGAAATGGCAGATCAGGCGGCTACGAACGAGACTGCTGCGGCACCCGCCGCCACCGGCACTACGAAGAAGGCCAAGTCTGCGTCGTCTGCGAAGAAGCCGCGCGCCAAGCCTGCGCACCCGCGCACCTCTGAGATGGTGACGGCCGCCATCAAGAGTCTGAAGGAGCGCGGCGGGTCGTCGCTGCAGGCGATCAAGAAGTACATAGCCGCGCACTACAAGCTGGACGCGGAGAAGCTGGCGCCGTTTATCAAGAAGTACCTCAAGTCGGCCGTCGTGGCGGGCGAGCTGGTGCAGACGAAGGGGAAGGGCGCGTCCGGCTCGTTCAAGCTTGCCGGCGCCGGCGGCGGGGGGGCGGCCGAGGGCGGCAAGGCTCGTGCTGGCGGTGCCAAGAAGAAGCGCGCCGCTCCGGCCAGCAAGGAGAAGAAGGGCGCCCGTGCGGCCGGCGCAAAGAAGGCTGGTGGCGTGAAGGCGGCGACCGGTCGGAAGGCGGGCGCCGCCAAGAAGGCGTCTGCGGCGTCGGCCGCTCCCGCGGGTGCGAAGAAGGCGGCTGCGGCCAAGCCGGCCAAGGCCAAGTCGCCGTCGAAGGCGAAGAAGGCCGCCAAGGTTCCGACGAAGAAGCCGAAGGCGCCGCGCCCGAAGAAGGCGACGACGCCGTCTAAGGCGAAGGCTTCGCCCAAGAAGAAGAAGTAGAGTAGAGGAGAAAGAGATGGGAAAGGAAGGGTTTGGCGCTTGACTCCGTCGTCCCCACCCCCCGTCGTCGTCTAGTGGCGCGCAAGAGACGCGCGGCCCAAAACGGCCCTTCTCAGGGCCATCAAAGCACGTCGGGGAAGGTTTTGATTGTCGTGTTGCGTTTGGTGTGGGTGTCTGTCTGTATGCCCGTGGGGATGCTGTTTGCGTGCCGTGGTGGTTGGATTGCGGGGGTCGGTGGCGGGTGTGGGCGGCGGTAGCGGTAAGCGGTGTTGTTGTTGTCGTGGTTGATTGTCGCCGTGTTTGTGGCGGCGGCCGACGGTTGGTTTTCTGTCACGTTGTTTTGTTTGAATACGTTGGTTGGCTTGCCTGCGTTCGTTCTTCTCGGATGTCTGTCTTGTCTAGTCGTGTCTGGTCTTTGTTTTGTTCCTTTGTGTGTGTTATGTTTTGCAACGGGGGGCACGTTGAGATGTGGAAGGAGTCGGCGGGGATTTCGGTGGCGTGTAGAGCGAGCGAGCGCGCCTGCCTGGCCGTTGGCCGTCGGAGTGGAGTGCGGGTTTTTTTGTTTTCGAAACGAAAGCGGCGGGCGGGCGGCCGGCCAGCCAGCCACCCGTGCGGTGTGACGTCGGCCGTTGGGTATTGTGCGCTTTGAGCGCCGGGGAGGGATGATGTGTGATTGTTGCGCGCTGCTAGCAGGCAGGCAGAGTGAGCGGGTGTGGCGGACGGACGGGAAGTGGTGGTTTTTGTTTTTGGGTTGCGGGGCGAGAGGCAGGCGACCGACAAAGTTTGCTCGCGACGGAGAGATGTTAGTGGCCCTGAAAAGGGCCGTTTTTGTTTGTGCGGTGCGGTGCCGCGGCGCGGTTTAGGCGCGCTCGCCGCGGATGCGGCGCGCGAGCTGGATGTCCTTGGGCATGATGGTGACGCGCTTGGCGTGGATTGCGCACAGGTTGGTGTCTTCGAAGAGGCCGACGAGGTAGGCCTCGCTGGCCTCCTGCAGGGCCATGACTGCGGAGCTCTGGAAGCGCAGGTCGGTCTTGAAGTCCTGGGCGATCTCGCGCACTAGGCGCTGGAATGGCAGCTTGCGGATGAGCAGCTCTGTGCTCTTCTGGTAGCGCCTGATTTCTCGCAGGGCGACGGTGCCCGGCCTGTAGCGGTGGGGCTTCTTGACGCCTCCGGTGGCGGGCGCGCTCTTCCTCGCCGCCTTGGTGGCGAGCTGTTTGCGCGGCGCCTTTCCGCCGGTGGACTTGCGGGCCGTTTGCTTTGTGCGGGCCATGGCGGTAGCGGTAGCGGTAGCGGAGCGGCGTGCGTGGAGGTTAGGTGCGGCGCGGCGTCCGGTGCTGCCTTGACAACGGGCCCGCGCGCCTCCGTGCTGCGCTTATATGCCCTCGGTTGCGCGTGGTGGGGGGAGGGCGGGCCAGAGTCTATATAGGGGGGCGGCGGGCGCGCTGGGCGCAGACCGTAGCCGACTCGCCAGCCGCTGCAGCTGCTGTTTGTGCACGTTTTGCTTTGCCCGAGGAAGGAAGGATGACAGGCCGCGGCAAGGGAGGAAAGGGGCTCGGCAAGGGTGGCGCCAAGCGGCACCGCAAGGTGTTGCGCGACAACATCCAGGGCATCACGAAGCCCGCCATCCGCCGCCTGGCTCGCAGGGGCGGCGTGAAGCGCATCTCTGGTCTGATCTACGAGGAGACCCGCGGGGTGCTGAAGGTGTTCCTGGAGAACGTGATCCGCGACGCGGTGACGTACACTGAGCACGCCAAGCGCAAGACTGTGACGGCCATGGACGTGGTGTACGCCCTGAAGAGGCAGGGGCGCACCCTGTACGGTTTCGGCGGTTAGGCTGCGTCGCAGCGGGCGCTGGCCTTCCCGCGGCCGTGCTTGTGGGTGGGAGAGACTAGAAAACGGCCCTTTTCAGGGCCACCACACTGTTCGGAAGTTGAAAAGTGCGAAAGAGTCTGTGTTGTTGCTGCGTGTGTGCGCTGTGTTGTTTGTTTGTTTGTTTCTTTCTTTCTTTCTTTCCGTTTGAGCGACGTGATGTGACTGGGAGGGGAGAAGGAAAGGAAACGTGTCATGTGGCTGGCTGTGTGTGGAGCTGCTTCGTTTGTGTGTTTGTTATTGTGTGTCTTTGTATCGATCGCGACGGAGATGGCGGGCTGTGTGTTGTTGTGCGAGAGGCGGTGATTATTTGCTTGCGTGGTTTGGCTCTGTGTGTTTGTTTGCGGCGGCGTTGGGGTTTCCGAGGCAAGGCGTGTGGGCATAGGCGGCCGGATCAGCTGTTTCGTTCGTGTCGACGGCCGTTGCGCGCGGGAGTGGAGGGCGGTGTGTCGACACGCCTCCCTTTAACAATGGTCATTATTGCTGCCGTTGTCGGTTTGGAAGGCGACTGCGACCGTGCAAAATGTGTGTGTGTGTGTGTGTGTGTGTTGGGCCACACGGGCTGTGTGGACGACAAGATGGCGGACGTGCGCCGGCGGCGGCTGTGCTGTGACAGTGCAAAGTTAAAACAAAACAAGGTGCGGCGAGGACGACTGAAATTTTGCTTTGGACGTAGGTTTGTGTGGTGGCCCTGAAAAGGGCCGATTGTTGTGGGCCGAGCCGGCAAAGCGCGTTGCGTGCAGGGGAGCACGCGGCGCTGCGATTGCCTGGCCTCCTTTAGGCCTTCTTCTCGGTCTTCTTTGGCAGCAGGACGGCCTGGATGTTGGGCAGGACACCACCCTGTGCGATGGTGACGCCCGACAGGAGCTTGTTGAGCTCCTCGTCGTTGCGGATGGCAAGCTGCAGGTGGCGCGGGATGATGCGCGTCTTCTTGTTGTCGCGGGCCGCGTTTCCGGCCAGCTCGAGCACCTCAGCCGCGAGGTACTCCATGACGGCGGCGAGGTAGACGGGCGCCCCGGCGCCGACGCGCTCTGCGTAGTTTCCCTTGCGCAGGAGGCGGTGGATTCTGCCGACCGGGAACTGGAGCCCAGCCCTGCTTGAGCGGGACTTTGACTTGCCCTTGACTTTGCCTCCCTTTCCGCGTCCGGACATGGCGATGGGCTAGCGACGGTGCACACGAAACGGAAACGAAAACGACCGGTGCGAGCGGCAGCGAGTCGAGCAGCGGAGTGCGTGCCGGCGCAGCCGGGGTGGGGGTGCTTTATGGGCTCGGGTGCGGCGGCCGGTTGCGCGCGCGCCCCATTGGTCGGCGGCCGCAACAGGGCGAGCTGGTAAAGGTGCGGCGGCGGCTGGCGGCGGGTGCCACTGTGTGGGGAGACGCTGACTAGAGCGGAGCGCTTGCTACTGGTGTTGCTGCTGCCGTACGTTGGTTCGAGATGCCGCCCAAGACTAGCGGGAAGGCCGCCAAGAAGGCTGGCAAGGCGCAGAAGAACATTTCGAAGGGCGACAAGAAGAAGAAGCGCAAGAGGAAGGAGAGCTATGCCATCTACATCTACAAGGTGCTGAAGCAGGTGCACCCTGACACGGGCATCTCGTCGAAGGCGATGAGCATCATGAACAGCTTCGTGAACGACATTTTCGAGCGCATTGCGGCCGAGGCTTCTCGCCTGGCGCACTACAACAAGCGCTCGACCATCACGTCCCGCGAGATCCAGACCGCTGTGCGGCTGTTGCTGCCTGGCGAGCTGGCCAAGCACGCCGTGAGCGAGGGCACGAAGGCGGTGACCAAGTACACGAGCTCCAAGTAAGGAGGTGGCTCTGGAATGGAAGGAAGGATGGAGAAGGCTCCTCCGTTGCG
The DNA here is from genome assembly GCF_021461395.2 of Schistocerca americana. NCBI lineage: Eukaryota > Metazoa > Arthropoda > Insecta > Orthoptera > Acrididae > Schistocerca > Schistocerca americana. Next base: position 324,427 of record NW_025725532.1, read on the forward strand.
AGAGCGGCAAAACGGCCCTTTTCAGGGCCACCAACTTGCCTTTTGCGGGAAGGGCGGAATTGTTGTTGTTGTTGTTTGTGTGGACGGCTGTGATGTATGTGTGCATTTTGATTGTGGGTGGGGGGGGGGCGCGTCAAAGCGTGTTGCGCGGGGTACGGCCACGAGGTTGGTCGCCGTGGCGTGGAATGGTGGCACGCCTCGTTGGCGTGGTTTTTGACCCATTGGTGTTGTTGGTGTGTGTGTGTGTGTGTGTGTGTGTTACCCGTCTGCGAGGGGGGACAGTGCGATCGGCGACTTTTGTGTCACCGTAACGACGGCCGTTTGCGGGTTTGTTTTGTTTGCACATCATACATGGCGAGGGTGAAATGTGAAATGTTTTTGTTTGGTTTGTTTTTTTTTTGCCGCCCACTATTCCCTTTGCTGTACGCCGAGTTTGACAATGGTGCGACGTAACTGCAGCGTGGAGGTGTGTGAGTGACGTTGAAATGAACGTGCCATTAAGACGCATTGTTGTTGTATTGTACTGTACGTGTACGGCGACACGCACGATGATGTACCATTCGACTCTGATGTTTGATAGCCGTGTCTGACTGATTGCGTACGACGCACGCACACCGATGTCGTCATTCAAGATGCACGCGTGTCCAGTGCAGTACAGTAAGCGCGACGACGGCGGCGGCGGTCGTTTGTTTGGCGAATGTCTGTACACGTGTTTGTCTGTGTCCATCCGGTATGTATTTGTTTGTTTGAAAGTGTTTTGTGTGTCGGTGACGTGGTCCGATCCGTCGCCCCCTGAGTAACTGTCGATCGGCGCGATAGACCGGCGTCACGCAACTGAACCGAAGTCGTGGGCACACCCGTCATACTGTTGTACACCGTCGCGCTGAGAACGGTAACGAAAGGTTGACTTTGATCGGTCGAATGTCTGGGCAGAACGTGAGGAATGAGGCAAGAGTGCAAGGAGGGGGGGCAAAAGAGAGAGGAAGGGAAAAAGGGGAGAAACGCATTCGTAGAGCAACGGAACGTTCCCGTGTCGGAGGCGTATTGGAGCCGCACTGAAATGCGTTTAACGGCGGCGCGGCTGCAAGTGTCTGCCGTGGTGAACGTTACCTTTGACGGCTGCATTGGGCTTTGCCTTTGCTTTTGCTTTCGCTTTCGCTTTCGCTTTCGCTTTCGCTTTCGCGTTCGCTTTCGCTTTCCCGGATGTACGTAACGTTTGTTGATATGGTTCTGAGGAAGAGTGTATGACAGTGCCGTGCCGTCCATGTTCGTGTGCCCTCCCATTGTGTGTATGCTATTGTCTGTGTACTTGAATGATGTATGTAGGTGTTAGTGGACATGTTTTACCAGTGGGGGGAAATGGATCGTCGATAGTTGCCGTCACTCTGTCACGGTCGAGATGACGCACCCTCCGTACAGAAAGGTGTCGAGAAAGTGAGTGTGTGTGTGTGTGTGTGTGTGTGTGTGTGTGTGTGTGTGTGCGTGCGTGCGTCCGTGAATTGGCAGTGTTTGGAGGTGGGCGTGCCCTGCATGTGGCCCGGAAGGCTGTTCGTTAGGCGGTAGTGTTGTGTGGACAGGGGAGGGGCATGCGTAACGCTGCTGGCATGGCATTTCGGGAGATGGGAGGGGGCAAACGAGGAGCGGCGGCCAAAGACGGGACGGGGAGGGGCGCGGTGTGGGTGGCTTGCGCCTGTGCTCGGCGTTGTGGTTTGTGCAAAAGAGGAGGAGAAAAACAATGTGAGTTGCCAGGGAGGGGAGCGGTGTTGTGTTGTGGTTGTCGTGGTGTAGCCGCAGACGCGGCTGTCAGTGAACGTGGCGAGACGGACGGATGCGCGGAGGGGCGGGGGCGGCGCATTTCGCCGGTGCCGTGCCGTGCCGTGCCGTGCCGTGCCATGCCTGAAAGCCGCGTGGTCGCTGTGTTGTTGGTGGCGTGGGGGCGAGGAGAGTACCGTACGGGTGTGCTTGTGCGCCGGAAATGGCACACTGCGCCCGCCCGTCTTGGAGGCTGATGGCTGTGGTGTGGAAATGGGGCGCGGTGATGTTGAAGCAGTTGAAGAACAGAAAAGAAACCAAGAAAACGGAAGGCGTGATGCGGCGGTGGTGGTGAGAGCGGGAAAAACAAAACAAAAAAAAAACAACAAAAAAAAAAAGAAGGAAAAACAACAAGAAAACAAAACGTCTATCAATATTAAAATGTAAATGGAAATGGAAATGGACCCAGGTATAACCTCCCTGCACAAATAGCAGAGAGTCCGATGATAATAAAAATGTGCCAGAATGTTAACGTCCCTACAAAACAAACCCAACGATAATATTAATGAAAGAGTGAACCGTATGTAACATTGCAACAGACATAATGAAACCTGATAAATTGTATAAGGGCAGCAGCGTTGACCTTTGGCCCTGTATTCAGAATAAAAAGAGCCAAAGATCGTTACCCCAATGAAAAAGACACTGAAACACGTATGTAACATAGTAGCGATGGCGAGACATTGTAGCATCTGTGACCAGAGAGTTTGCGCTGGACTGCGCGAGTGTTGCGAGCGGTTCTCAGTCAGTCAGTCAGTCAGTCAGTCAGTAGTCGTTGCGAGTCCGTAGCTCTGTGTAGTTGAGGGCTGTACTCTGTCAGTAGTCGTCGCGTGCAGTACGCTAATAGTCGTCATGCAGAGCGGTCGGTCAGTAGTAGCAGCCGAGTGCGGTTGTGTGATGTAGGCGGTCGGCAACACTGGTCAAGATGGTGAATAAGGTATACTGTTAATTAATATAATCATTAGATAATGAAAAATTGTATTTATTGTAATTATTCTCCAACAAGTTCCCCAATAATAATGTTTATTTCAAAAGCATTTTTCAAACATTTAATTGTTTATTGAACTAAAGAGTTCGTTGCACTTCACATTTCATTCCACTTCTTTGAAGAAAAATGTCACTAAAATCACAAAAAAAGAGAATATTATTATTTGCAATGCAGTTCCTCCAAGCGCTGCGCAACAACCAGAGCAGAAATGTGACATCCATTTATTCGGAGGTAAGACTTTAATTCTGATTGTTTTGCACAGGGCCAAAGACCGATATTTCGGTTTAATTGAAGTTTCTTGTCACTGAACGGACGTTTTTAAATGTTGTGTGAAGACTTTATATTTGAGTCAGATTGCGAATTTCACATTTTTGTTGCCATTTTCAATACCTCTCATTGTGGGCGAGGTTACAATTAGCGCAATGTCCATTAGCATCCGTAAATAACATTGTCCGTTATTTTAAATTTTGCTGGGAGGTTACAACACACACACAAAAAAAAAAACAAAAAAAACAAAAAATTGCATTTATATCTGCTCCTCAATTGTAGATACCCCTTACACAGCTGTGTGCAATGAATGAGTGCTGGCTGGTAATTAATTGCACTCCTTGGAGGGAAATGCCATAGGAAGTAGTCTTTAAAAAGTGAATGTTTTTCGTTAAGAGACAAAAGTTACTTTAGAAAAAAAGTAATAGTGGGGCTTTTGTTGTTGAACAAAATAAGTACAATGAACATACGTTATCAGATTTGCGCAATGCAGCGTCACACCACCTTTTGATTATAACACAATAGACTATACATCGTCCCGAACCGTGACCAGAGTCGCGAGACGAGCAGAGCACGCCGCCGACGCCCGCTCAGTACAACCGTCCACCCGCTACTACTGTCGACCGACTACTACCTCTCCCGACTCGCGCTACAATATATATATAACAACTGTTCCTGGCGACCCGGTGCGTGCCACTACTGTCGTCTGGCGCGGTCCAAGCGCCGACTAGCAGCGATAAAGAACTCTCTGGTCAGACAGAGATGCTGTCATGCCTCGCCATCGCTCTGGTAATGAATACATACGTGTTGCAGCGTGCGTACCACCGGAACACGCAGTGGCGGAGCCAAAGACTGTGTTGTCGAGGTCGAGTGCGAGCGGGAAGAGAGGCAGCGTCGGCACGGAGATGCAAGCGAGCGCGAGACGCACGGGGGCTGCGGCGTGGCGCGTTTGCGGTCGGCGCCTTTGGTGGCAACGGCCGGGACAAGCAGCGGTGTATGGTGTGGTGCGGGGCGGACAGGGGCGGAGGCGGCGCGACGACGGCATGGGGGCGAAAACGGGACGGGGGACGGCGGATGTTGAGAGGCGTCACGCGCGGACAGGACACAGACACAGAGACACACAGATTGGAAAGGGAGGGTGCGCGGTAGTAGTTGGGAATGTGCGTACCGTGCGGGATGGGAGTGGGCGAGGAACACGGTCGTGGCCCCTGTTTTGGGTGCGTGTGATGACGTCGGTGTGTTGTGGGAAGGGAAGGTGCTGTGGCGGCGGCGCGTAATGGGCGTAGGCCGAAAAGAGAAAGGAACGTGGGCAGTGTGTTGGCAAGCGTCGGTTCGACTGCGACGTTGATGGGCAGGGCAGGGCAGGGCAGGGCAGGGCAGGGCAGGGCAAGGTTAATGGTGGTAGGAGTAGGCGTGTGGGCGCAAAAAATCTGCCGCTGCAGGCGGTGCCGTAACCGCCATGGCGGGAAGGAGAGAGGGCCAAAGAAAGAAAGAAAGAAAGAAAGAAAGAAAGAAAGAAAGAAGAAAACAAAAAAAAAAAAAAAAGGAGGGGGGGCGAAAGTGGAGAGGCGGTGGTGTGAGAAGGGCGGGGGCGGAAGGAAGGCAGGAAGGACAAGAGGCGAGGCGACGGCTTGCTTTGTGTATCGGTCGGTCTCTGGCTATGCTTCGTTTTCTGCAGCAGGGTCGGTGCGCGGCGTGGCTCGCGGCAGTGGGAACGCCTGGTGGCTGGACGGCCAGCAATGCGGTTGGATGGGCGGCCACAGCACCGCACCTGTGCCCGAGGAGGAGACGCTGGCGGCGGGCCCTGAGGTGAGGCCGGCTCGGCTGGGGCTGTGGATGTGTAGGTGTGCGCCGCTGCTGCAACAACGAGTAAAACGCGAGAAGAAGGGATGGCGGTAGAGAGAAAAAAAAAAAAAGGTCGTGTTGTGTTGATGCGCAGGCAGACGCGTACAGAGGGACGAGCCCGGTCTGCAGCAGGGTGTGGCCGTGCCGAGTGCAGAGCAGCGGCGGCTCGGTTCGGTTCGGTTCGGCCCGGCCCGGCGGGCCGCGCTGTTGTCGCGGACGTGAGCGCCCCCTGGCGGGTGGCCGGAGGCGGCGCGGCGTGTTGGACGTGTGGCTGGTGGCAGTGCACAATTTGCGAGTTGCTGGCGGTGTGGTGTGGCGGTTGGCGCGTCGGGCGGCGGAGAGGTATGTGTTGCGGGCGCCCTTTGCTGCGCTGCGTCGTTGCGTGTGCCGTACAGGGCGGGCGCTTGTCGACTGTGTGGCGAATTGGCGTGAAACGGCTGCCGAGAGGTGTGTGGTAGCGAGCCGGTCGGTGGTGTCAGTGCGAAGGGGAATGTGCGTGCGTGTTTGGCGGTTTCGGTGTGCTTTTTGCGGCGTGAGAGTGGGAATTAGTGGGGCCGGCTGTTGTGTTGGTTCCTTGTGTCTTGTGTCGCGTAGCTTGATGGCAACGTGGAAGGACGCCGGTTTCGTTTTCGTTTCGAGCCTTGCGTGTGGTTGTCGACGTTGACTGGTTGGCGTGTGCCGATGCACGTGCATGTGTGGGTCGCGAGTGCGTTTTTGGCTGGCTGTGTGTGTGTGTGTGTGTGTGTGTGTGTGTGTGTTTTGGGGGGGAAGGGGGAGGCGGTGGTGAAAGTGCAGTCGTCGGGTGGGGCTGGGGCTGTGCGTCGTGGCGGAAAGGTGGTAGGTTGCGGGAAGCGAGCCCGTCGTTGACGGTGTCGCGTGAGTTGTGAATCGAGTGGGGCGCGGGGCGCGGGGCGCGTGGCGCGGGGCGCGGGGCGCGGGACAGGAGCAGCGTGCCGCTGCGTCGTGGTCGTCAGCAGAGGCTGTGCGTGTGCTTGTCCTTTTTGTGGGCGGTTCGTGCGAGGCGTTTTTGTTTTGTGTTGCCCTAGTTGTTAGTTTATTTTGTTTGTGTTTGTTATTTTGAGACGACGACTGGTTGGTGGCGTGCGCGCGAAGTGGCGGTGTGCGCTTCCCGTGTCGTTTGTGTTGTTTTGTTTTTTTGTTTTTGTGTGTTTTTTTTTGCACTGGGCCCCGGTGGGTGGGTGCGTGTGTGTCGATTGCCGGCTGGCGAAAGGTGCGCCATCGGCGGGGTGGGTCGCCGGCACAAGTAGAGGCGGCGGCGTTGTTGCTGTTGTTGTGTGGTGTTTGTTTTGTTCGGCTGTGTCGGCGAGCTGTGTTGCGGTGCGTGTGAATGGTGGTGCAAAAGTGCTGGCGTTGGGGCTGCGACTGCGACGGCGGCGAGCCGCGGGCGCGCCATTGATAGTGATGTTGTGAACAGCGGCTGTGTACGGTAGTGGTGTTGTTGTAGCACGACGTGCATCCGGGCCGGCGCGGAAAGCGCAGTTGCGGGCGGTTGCCCTTCGGTGCCAGCCATGTCGCGTGAGCGGCGGGTTGCTCTGGTGTCGACACGTGGTGCTCTGGGTTGTTGTGTGGTGCCCTTTGGCCGGTGGGGGTGGTTCGCGTGTGTCTCGTTCGCGCTCGGTGTCTGGTCGTGGTCGTGCTGCTCCCCCGTCTGTCGGCGGTTTCCGACGTCGTCCCGTCGCGACCTTTCAACCGAAAGTGTGGCGCCCGAAGGTGAACGAACGTAACCCTGACCTCGGCGCTTTACGCTGAGCCGAGCGAACCGAACCGAACCGAACCTAACCTGTGGTGTGGCGAGGTGAGCTCAGCCTGTGAGCCCCTAACGTCTACGTAAGGTAAGCTGTCCGGCTCACGCCTCACGTTTGAACGCTTTTTTAACCTACGTTTGACGCTTCTTAACCTAGCACTGACCCCTTAACCTAACCTAACGTGTAACCTAACCTAACCTAACCTAACCTAACCTAACCTAACCTCTGACGCCTGACGTGTTTGAATGCTTAACCTAAGTTTGACGCTTAACCTAACCCAAGTCCCCTTAACCTAACCCACGTCCACCTAACCTAACCTAACGTAGACGTGTAAACGTAATGTGTAACGCGTAACGTGTAAGGTCGGCTGTCGTGTGTGCTTGACGGCAGATTGGGTTGGTCTGTAGATTCGGATTGCGGTTTGCCTCGGTCGAGGGTTTGTGGGTCGGAAGCGGCGAGGGGCGGCGGCGCCTGTTGCGCAGGCGGCGTCCGTTTGCGGCGGGCAATTGTTGAGAAACGGCTGTGAATGTTGGCGGGCGAGAGGAGGAGGACGGCGCGCGATGTGGCCCGACGGCTGCGGGCCGATCGGGAAACGGCGGGAGGGCGACGGAAGGCGATGGGGCGGCGGAGGCGCGTTTGCACGGCCGTCATCGCCGCACGCCTCGGCTTGTGTGGCTGTGGCGCCGGCCGCGCTGGCCGGGCTGCCGCGGCGACGGTGTGGGAGTTTTGCCGAAGGTTTGGCCATTGTGGCGGGTCGTCGGCTGGGGCTGTGGGGGCGGCATTTGGGCGGGGGCGGCGATTCTCGGCGGGCCGACCCAGGCTGTAGCGCGCGGTAGCTGCAGTTTGGCCGTGGTTTGCGGCGCTGCCGTGGCGACTGGTTGGCGACTGTGGTGTGGCTGTGTGTAGCCCCATCCTCGGTGGTTTGAAAGGCGCGGGCGGTTGTGGCGCAGGTTTGGGGCTGCTCCGCACAGGCTGTCGGACGTTGGGCGGTAGCAAGCGCGGGAGGCGCGGCGCGGCGGCGCGCAGAGTGGCGGCCGCTCTCTCGGCCGTCCGCGCCCGCCCGCGACACTGGCTGGGCCTTGTGATTCTCTGCTCTGCTGCTGTGCTGTGCTTGCGTGCCTGCCGTCCCGCTCGCTCTCGCTGTGTGTTACGCGCGTCGTCGAAATGGCAGATCAGGCGGCTACGAACGAGACTGCTGCGGCACCCGCCGCCACCGGCACTACGAAGAAGGCCAAGTCTGCGTCGTCTGCGAAGAAGCCGCGCGCCAAGCCTGCGCACCCGCGCACCTCTGAGATGGTGACGGCCGCCATCAAGAGTCTGAAGGAGCGCGGCGGGTCGTCGCTGCAGGCGATCAAGAAGTACATAGCCGCGCACTACAAGCTGGACGCGGAGAAGCTGGCGCCGTTTATCAAGAAGTACCTCAAGTCGGCCGTCGTGGCGGGCGAGCTGGTGCAGACGAAGGGGAAGGGCGCGTCCGGCTCGTTCAAGCTTGCCGGCGCCGGCGGCGGGGGGGCGGCCGAGGGCGGCAAGGCTCGTGCTGGCGGTGCCAAGAAGAAGCGCGCCGCTCCGGCCAGCAAGGAGAAGAAGGGCGCCCGTGCGGCCGGCGCAAAGAAGGCTGGTGGCGTGAAGGCGGCGACCGGTCGGAAGGCGGGCGCCGCCAAGAAGGCGTCTGCGGCGTCGGCCGCTCCCGCGGGTGCGAAGAAGGCGGCTGCGGCCAAGCCGGCCAAGGCCAAGTCGCCGTCGAAGGCGAAGAAGGCCGCCAAGGTTCCGACGAAGAAGCCGAAGGCGCCGCGCCCGAAGAAGGCGACGACGCCGTCTAAGGCGAAGGCTTCGCCCAAGAAGAAGAAGTAGAGTAGAGGAGAAAGAGATGGGAAAGGAAGGGTTTGGCGCTTGACTCCGTCGTCCCCACCCCCCGTCGTCGTCTAGTGGCGCGCAAGAGACGCGCGGCCCAAAACGGCCCTTCTCAGGGCCATCAAAGCACGTCGGGGAAGGTTTTGATTGTCGTGTTGCGTTTGGTGTGGGTGTCTGTCTGTATGCCCGTGGGGATGCTGTTTGCGTGCCGTGGTGGTTGGATTGCGGGGGTCGGTGGCGGGTGTGGGCGGCGGTAGCGGTAAGCGGTGTTGTTGTTGTCGTGGTTGATTGTCGCCGTGTTTGTGGCGGCGGCCGACGGTTGGTTTTCTGTCACGTTGTTTTGTTTGAATACGTTGGTTGGCTTGCCTGCGTTCGTTCTTCTCGGATGTCTGTCTTGTCTAGTCGTGTCTGGTCTTTGTTTTGTTCCTTTGTGTGTGTTATGTTTTGCAACGGGGGGCACGTTGAGATGTGGAAGGAGTCGGCGGGGATTTCGGTGGCGTGTAGAGCGAGCGAGCGCGCCTGCCTGGCCGTTGGCCGTCGGAGTGGAGTGCGGGTTTTTTTGTTTTCGAAACGAAAGCGGCGGGCGGGCGGCCGGCCAGCCAGCCACCCGTGCGGTGTGACGTCGGCCGTTGGGTATTGTGCGCTTTGAGCGCCGGGGAGGGATGATGTGTGATTGTTGCGCGCTGCTAGCAGGCAGGCAGAGTGAGCGGGTGTGGCGGACGGACGGGAAGTGGTGGTTTTTGTTTTTGGGTTGCGGGGCGAGAGGCAGGCGACCGACAAAGTTTGCTCGCGACGGAGAGATGTTAGTGGCCCTGAAAAGGGCCGTTTTTGTTTGTGCGGTGCGGTGCCGCGGCGCGGTTTAGGCGCGCTCGCCGCGGATGCGGCGCGCGAGCTGGATGTCCTTGGGCATGATGGTGACGCGCTTGGCGTGGATTGCGCACAGGTTGGTGTCTTCGAAGAGGCCGACGAGGTAGGCCTCGCTGGCCTCCTGCAGGGCCATGACTGCGGAGCTCTGGAAGCGCAGGTCGGTCTTGAAGTCCTGGGCGATCTCGCGCACTAGGCGCTGGAATGGCAGCTTGCGGATGAGCAGCTCTGTGCTCTTCTGGTAGCGCACCCACACTCCCCCCCATCTCGACGCCAGGAGGTAGGCAACGGCCCTACACACACACACACACACACACACACACACACACACACAATCACACACAACGCACGCAACGACCACATACACAAATAAGCAATAACACGAAAATCTGAGCAGATACACTTCCCTCTTATTCACACATCGCCACCTCAAATATATGCCTACATAGAATTATTTATTTAAAAATTATATGCTTTTATATGATCTTCTAAAATTATATGTTCTCCTTAAATTTATATGTTTTTCCCAAAATTAATTGTTCTCATTATGTTCTAATTTTATTTCTAAGTTCCTACTATATGTCTTACATGATAACTGCATAAATGTCTCTTGAATGTCAAAATAATTTAAACCCAATATTGTTCAAAAATAAAAATGTAAACTCTATATCTTACCGGAATAACAATGTTTGGCACAATTGCAAGCAATTGACACTCTAAAAAGCAAAAAATTGTATCGAACACCATCGGCCGAAAAAGAGCAACAGCAAGCTCTAAAAAGGCCCGCCCTCCCCTTCAGGGAGGGAATGAAATGTGCCAAAAAAAAAAAAAAAAAAAAAAAAAAAAAAAAAAAAAAAAGGTGTGTGCTGGGCGCAGACCGTAGCCGACTCGCCAGCCGCTGCAGCTGCTGTTTGTGCACGTTTTGCTTTGCCCGAGGAAGGAAGGATGACAGGCCGCGGCAAGGGAGGAAAGGGGCTCGGCAAGGGTGGCGCCAAGCGGCACCGCAAGGTGTTGCGCGACAACATCCAGGGCATCACGAAGCCCGCCATCCGCCGCCTGGCTCGCAGGGGCGGCGTGAAGCGCATCTCTGGTCTGATCTACGAGGAGACCCGCGGGGTGCTGAAGGTGTTCCTGGAGAACGTGATCCGCGACGCGGTGACGTACACTGAGCACGCCAAGCGCAAGACTGTGACGGCCATGGACGTGGTGTACGCCCTGAAGAGGCAGGGGCGCACCCTGTACGGTTTCGGCGGTTAGGCTGCGTCGCAGCGGGCGCTGGCCTTCCCGCGGCCGTGCTTGTGGGTGGGAGAGACTAGAAAACGGCCCTTTTCAGGGCCACCACACTGTTCGGAAGTTGAAAAGTGCGAAAGAGTCTGTGTTGTTGCTGCGTGTGTGCGCTGTGTTGTTTGTTTGTTTGTTTCTTTCTTTCTTTCTTTCCGTTTGAGCGACGTGATGTGACTGGGAGGGGAGAAGGAAAGGAAACGTGTCATGTGGCTGGCTGTGTGTGGAGCTGCTTCGTTTGAGTGTTTGTTATTGTGTGTCTTTGTATCGATCGCGACGGAGATGGCGGGCTGTGTGTTGTTGTGCGAGAGGCGGTGATTATTTGCTTGCGTGGTTTGGCTCTGTGTGTTTGTTTGCGGCGGCGTTGGGGTTTCCGAGGCAAGGCGTGTGGGCATAGGCGGCCGGATCAGCTGTTTCGTTCGTGTCGACGGCCGTTGCGCGCGGGAGTGGAGGGCGGTGTGTCGACACGCCTCCCTTTAACAATGGTCATTATTGCTGCCGTTGTCGGTTTGGAAGGCGACTGCGACCGTGCAAAATGTGTGTGTGTGTGTGTGTGTGTGTTGGGCCACACGGGCTGTGTGGACGACAAGATGGCGGACGTGCGCCGGCGGCGGCTGTGCTGTGACAGTGCAAAGTTAAAACAAAACAAGGTGCGGCGAGGACGACTGAAATTTTGCTTTGGACGTAGGTTTGTGTGGTGGCCCTGAAAAGGGCCGATTGTTGTGGGCCGAGCCGGCAAAGCGCGTTGCGTGCAGGGGAGCACGCGGCGCTGCGATTGCCTGGCCTCCTTTAGGCCTTCTTCTCGGTCTTCTTTGGCAGCAGGACGGCCTGGATGTTGGGCAGGACACCACCCTGTGCGATGGTGACGCCCGACAGGAGCTTGTTGAGCTCCTCGTCGTTGCGGATGGCAAGCTGCAGGTGGCGCGGGATGATGCGCGTCTTCTTGTTGTCGCGGGCCGCGTTTCCGGCCAGCTCGAGCACCTCAGCCGCGAGGTACTCCATGACGGCGGCGAGGTAGACGGGCGCCCCGGCGCCGACGCGCTCTGCGTAGTTTCCCTTGCGCAGGAGGCGGTGGATTCTGCCGACCGGGAACTGGAGCCCAGCCCTGCTTGAGCGGGACTTTGACTTGCCCTTGACTTTGCCTCCCTTTCCGCGTCCGGACATGGCGATGGGCTAGCGACGGTGCACACGAAACGGAAACGAAAACGACCGGTGCGAGCGGCAGCGAGTCGAGCAGCGGAGTGCGTGCCGGCGCAGCTCTCTCCTTGCATATGTGATTTCTCACCGATGTGAGAATGTGTGTGTTGAAGGGTGTTGTCTGGTGACATTTCCTTCTAGTTAAATGTGCTATTTTTGTGGCATGTGTTATATGCCCCTAACTTTGTGTTGTGGCCTAACTTTTTTATGCGGTGGTGCTTTGACGTAGTGTTGTGTTCAGTCCAGGATTGTTTTGGGTCTCCTGAATTTTGTTGGGGTGTTGGGGTAGTTCCCTAGTCTGTTTATAAGCTGGTTTTCGGAACTGCGCGCATTTCGATAGAATGCGGCCGCGAGTTCTCGAAATCTTTGAATCAGTGTTTTCATTCCCGCGGCTTCGTGCGTATCTGCCGTGGGGAATCGGGAGGGGACGTGTAGTGCCCGTCGCAGTGCCCTATTTTGGGTTCTCTGCAGCCTCGCTATGTGCGACTTGGCTGCATATCCCCACACTGGGCAGGCATACTCAAATATAGGTCTTACTAAACTGCAGTAGAGCCTGACTCCGGTTGTTGCTGCGAGGCTGCTACTGCAGTTCAGCAGTGGATATAATTCGTTCAGCCTGGCGCTTGCCTTATTCCTGAGATCGTTTATGTGCGATCTCCAGGTAAGGCGCTGGTCTATAGTGACCCCCAGGTATTTTGCGGTTTTTTTCCACGGGATTTCACGCCTGTGGAGCCTAAGTGTTGTGTTTTGTCTATGTCGGTGTGCGATTGATCGTTTGCCTTTCCGTTGCGTGAGCATGATTGCTTGCGTTTTGTCGCCGTTTATTGTAATTCTCCATTTCTTGGCCCATGTTTCTGTGTTGTTGAGTAGGTTTTGTAATCTCCGCGTGACGAGTGTTCTGTTGGTGCTGGTGGCAAAGAATGCCGTGTCATCAGCGTACTGGGCTGTGTGAGTCTGTGGGGCGGTCGGTGTGTCGGCTGTGTACAGGTTGTACAGCACGGGGCCTAACACCGAGCCCTGAGGGACTCCAGCTCGTATGCCTCGTGTGCTTGATTTAGCAGTGTCTACTTTAACACAGAATTTCCGATTAGCTAGGTAGCTGCGCAGTAGCTTAACGACTTGGCCGGGGAAACCTAACGTGTAGAGTTTGTAGAGTAGTCCAGTGTGCCACACACTGTCAAATGCTTTGGCTACATCGAGTAGCACTAGGCCACAGTAGCCTTTCCGGTTGAAGGCGTCTGTGGCGGCTTCGACTACTCTCATAAGTTGTTGGGGTGCTGAGTGTTTATTGCGAAACCCGAATTGGAATTGGGGGAGCATTTCTTCTCTGCGTATGTATCTTTCTATGTGAACCAATAGGAGGCGCTCGTAGAGTTTACTGAGAGTGGGGAGTAAACTTATGGGGCGGTGGTGCTGAGGAAAAAGTGGATCTTTTCCAGGCTTAGCGATCGCGACCACTTCCGCGTGTTTCCACTGCTTCGGGAATGTTTGTGTTCGCGTGATCTCGTTGAATATTTCTGTCAGTTTTTCTATCGCTAGCTGGGGCAGGTGTTTAAGCAGTTCATTGGTGAGGTTGTCATGTCCTGGGGCTTTCTTTGTGGGTAGAGATCTGATGGCTTTTGCTACCTCCTCGATTGAGAAGGCAGGTATATCGTCAGCGACGTCATCTTCTGCTGCGAGAAATGCAGTTAACTGTTCTCTTACTGTTCTCTCATGTTCCTGGTCTTGCGCTTCTGCTGGAGTGAATTGTTTTTCGAAGACGTCGGCGAGTGCGTTGGCTTTGTCACGGGCGCTGAACACTAGTCCTCTCTCGCCATGCAGAGGCGGCATCCTAGCGCGTCTTTTGGTGAACTGCTTGGTGGCTTGCCAGAGGCTGTTGTCCTGCACTTTGAGAGCCGTGAGGCGGTTCGACCATTGCTGGTTTCTGTGCTCAGTGAGCGATGCCTTAAGCTCTCTTTGTAGGCGGTTGAGCAGCCTCCTGGTTATCGGATTTCGCGTCAGTTTCCATTCCTTCGCGGTCCTGTTCTTGTGTCTTATCTGAGCAAGCAGCTGGGGTGGCAGTCGCTGTGTGGGGGGTGGACTGGGACGGGGGCTGGGTGTAGCGCCCTTTGCTGCTTGCAGGATCGCGTCGGTGAAATTTCTCAGCGTTTGTTCTATGTTGTCTATTGGGAGCGGGGTGTTTGCGAAGTCTGCTGTTACTTTTTCTTTGAATTGTTCCCAGTTGGTACTTTTGTGTGTGAGTAATCTCTGGGTGGGTGGCAGCCACCCACCCACGTCGATTTCAAAGATTACAGGATTGTGGTCGGATGACATTTTGTTCAGTGAACTCGCGGCCACAAAACCTGCGAGACCTTTCGTAACAGCTATGTCGAGGACGTCCGCCCTGTTGCCGTTCAGGGGGAAATGTGTGGGTTCCTCAGGGCCCCACACATGGAGTTGGTGGATGCGCGCGATGCTTTTCAGTTGTCGGCCCGCTCTGTTTGCACACCTGGAATGCCAGTCTGTGTGTTTTGCGTTGAGGTCTCCCCCGACTACGAGCTTGCCCCTGATTTGCCCTAGTTTTACGATGTCGTCTTCTTCTAAGGTGCGGGTGGGTGGTCGGTATGCCGCAACCACAGTTACCGGACCTGTGGTTGTCGCTACCTCGATTGCTACTGTTTCCAACTGCTTCATGTCTGGTGGGTATATTTGATGGTGCGGAATCCCCCTTTTGATGTAGATTGCTACCCCGCCCCCTGCAGTTGGTCGGTCCCTTCTGTAGCTGAGGTAGTTTGGTGCCTTTACTCGAACTCCGTGCTTGAGATGAGTTTCGGACACCATGCATACGTCGATGTTTTCGTCCGTCAGGAACTGTTTGAATTCCAGTGCCTGTTGGACGAGGCCGTTGGCGTTAAACGTACAAAATTTGAGTCCCTGCACAGCTGGCCTAGCCATCGTGGGGTTTTGTGTTACCTGACTTCGCAGCTTGCTGCGAGGGCCTAACTGCCGAACTGATTTCGGCGGACAGTTTCTCAAAGTTTTGAGTCATCGTTTGCATTAACTTGTCAATCAGTTTGATGACTTCTGTGAGGGCCGTGGTAAAGTGTGTCATGGGTGATTGTTCGTCCGTGTTGGTGTGTGTTTTGGGAGCCTGTTGGTTTGGTTCTGCTGTTGTTTTTATAGGGCTCGGTTCTGGTGTTGCTGCTTTCGCGTATGTCTTGTGTCTGTCTGTCTGGGCCGTATTACCGGGTGTTTGTGTTTTGGCGCCTGTTCTGGTGTCTGGAGTGTGTTGTTTTTGCAGTGTTTGTTCGGTTTTGCGGTGTCTGTGGTCGGCTGTTTTTGTTGTGTTCTGTGTTTTTGTCTTGTTTTGGTTTCCTTTGGGGTTGTTTATGGTTTTGCCTTGTCTTCTTTCCCATGCCCTCATTTGGACAGGGCAGCCGTGGTAGCTGGCTGTGTGGCCGCCTCCGCAGTTTGCACACGTCAGGGGGTCTTCTGGTTTCCTGGTACAGTCCCTGGATGCGTGGTCTCCCGCGCAGCGGACGCATTTCGGCGGCATTTCGCAGTCAGCGTTAACGTGCCCTATCACCTGGCAGTTAAAGCACTGCACTGCCCTTGCTCTTTGTTTCAAAGTTTCGGGCGTGACTGAGAGGGACATCAGGCGAGTTTCTTGGAACAGTTTTCGGTGTTGGGGCGTGTCTATGAGGGTTGCAAGGTACAGCGGTTTACGGACGTTTGTCCCATGCTTCCGCACTGACCGCACGTCGTATCCTTTTGTTGCTATAGCCTCTTTGATGTCTGCGGGGTCCGTGCGGGCGGGAAAGCCTCTGAAGACAACTTTGAGGGTTTTTATTGCTCCTGTTGGGAATGTGTAGTGAGGTGTCTTGTTACTTTTGAGTGTCTCTTTGATCTTGGTGTAGTCTTCAAGTGTTTTTGTGGTGATTTTAATTTTGTCACCTCCCGCTGATTTTGCTTCGAAATGGTTTTCTCCCACAGCGGTTGTGATGAGGTCGTATAGTTGTTTGTACGTTTCTGTGAAGGTCGCTACTATGGGGGGTAGTCTCACGTGTTTTGGTTGTTGTTTGTGTGTGTTTTGTGGTTGGGGGTGGTCTGGAGTTTCTTCTCCGTCTCCTAGTGGTGTGAATCTGTTGTCTGTGGCCCTTACTTCAACCGGGGGCGGGGCCGCCGTGACGCGCGCGGTTTTCCGCGCGAGCTGGAATTCCCCGCCCTCGGTCGGCGCTTCAGTGTCCTGTGTGGTGAGTTCGTGTTCTGTTTCATGGTGTGTGCTGTCTTGTGTTTTGGGGTCGTTAGGCGTGTCTGCGTGTTCTGTGGTTGTGCTTGTGTGGTTGGTGTGGGTGTCTGTATCTCCAGTGAGGCTGCTTGGGTCTGGGTTTGGTTTAGCAGTTTCCTCGCTGCCGTCTACCTCGTTGCTGGGGCCCGCTACTGGGTGGTCTGTGGGTCTCGTCGGCAAGTCTTGCGGCGCGAACTGGGGGAACAGGGGGGGCATTTCGACCCCTCTGCTGCCCCTGTTCGCGCGTTTTGGTGACTTCGCGCGCCGTTTGGGTTTCGTGTTTTTATCGGTGGGTGATTTCGGGAGGATTTTGCGTTCTCCCTTCCTTTTTGTCGCCTGTTCTTGTCTGGCCCTTTCCCTGCGTTTCTCTGTCCGCACTACCCTGGCCATAATCTTCCTCTCCTCTGAGGGATCTAGGTAAGGGAGGACATTGTGGATCAGAGGGTTGCTCAGAATCGAGCCAAGCCCTTGCATGTCTGTTCGTTTGATGGTGAAGCCAGTCCCTGCCGTTCTGCTCACCTCCAGCCTGACACTGTCCTCCATGCCTGAGTTGGGAAAGGGATGCAAAGTCAGGAGCTGCCAAAGAGTGTCGGTCGTCACCTTCGTTGGCACCGTTATACGTATCCGGTGCCGAACCGACCCTAACGCCTACCACGCGCGGGTATCTGGCCAGTGACCAGGCCCTGGCGTGTAAATGCCCTACACCTCGGAGGAGCAGGTGTAGCACCTGCGGCAGCGATGGGGTACTCGAGCGGCCGCGAGAGCGGCACGCGACAACGGGAAGACGCGCGCCAAACCGCGCCAACCCACAACTCGAAATGCGCACGACAATTTTGCCCAGGTCGCTGATAAATCAGCCACCTGTCCTGCTGCAGTCTTCTTGTATCTCCGCTCCTGATTTAATAAAATCAGGGGCTCGGAAACCTCAGTGCGAGTAAATGTCCGGCAGATCTGCGCGGACAAACAAGCGACTGTTCCCGCAAGCGGGTTCCTATGGCTTGGTGCAGTACCGTACGCGCTCCTGCAGCCCAGCACGCAATCACCGCACAGTACGGCTGTCACCAAGCGACTCGCCGGCGCAGCCGGGGTGGGGGTGCTTTATGGGCTCGGGTGCGGCGGCCGGTTGCGCGCGCGCCCCATTGGTCGGCGGCCGCAACAGGGCGAGCTGGTAAAGGTGCGGCGGCGGCTGGCGGCGGGTGCCACTGTGTGGGGAGACGCTGACTAGAGCGGAGCGCTTGCTACTGGTGTTGCTGCTGCCGTACGTTGGTTCGAGATGCCGCCCAAGACTAGCGGGAAGGCCGCCAAGAAGGCTGGCAAGGCGCAGAAGAACATTTCGAAGGGCGACAAGAAGAAGAAGCGCAAGAGGAAGGAGAGCTATGCCATCTACATCTACAAGGTGCTGAAGCAGGTGCACCCTGACACGGGCATCTCGTCGAAGGCGATGAGCATCATGAACAGCTTCGTGAACGACATTTTCGAGCGCATTGCGGCCGAGGCTTCTCGCCTGGCGCACTACAACAAGCGCTCGACCATCACGTCCCGCGAGATCCAGACCGCTGTGCGGCTGTTGCTGCCTGGCGAGCTGGCCAAGCACGCCGTGAGCGAGGGCACGAAGGCGGTGACCAAGTACACGAGCTCCAAGTAAGGAGGTGGCTCTGGAATGGAAGGAAGGATGGAGAAGGCTCCTCCGTTGCGAGAGCGGCAAAACGGCCCTTTTCAGGGCCACCAACTTGCCTTTTGCGGGAAGGGCGGAATTGTTGTTGTTGTTGTTTGTGTGGACGGCTGTGATGTATGTGTGCATTTTGATTGTGGGTGGGGGGGGGCGCGTCAAAGCGTGTTGCGCGGGGTACGGCCACGAGGTTGGTCGCCGTGGCGTGGAATGGTGGCACGCCTCGTTGGCGTGGTTTTTGACCCATTGGTGTTGTTGGTGTGTGTGTGTGTGTGTGTGTGTGTGTTACCCGTCTGCGAGGGGGGACAGTGCGATCGGCGACTTTTGTGTCACCGTAACGACGGCCGTTTGCGGGTTTGTTTTGTTTGCACATCATACATGGCGAGGGTGAAATGTGAAATGTTTTTGTTTGGTTTGTTTTTTTTTTGCCGCCCACTATTCCCTTTGCTGTACGCCGAGTTTGACAATGGTGCGACGTAACTGCAGCGTGGAGGTGTGTGAGTGACGTTGAAATGAACGTGCCATTAAGACGCATTGTTGTTGTATTGTACTGTACGTGTACGGCGACACGCACGATGATGTACCATTCGACTCTGATGTTTGATAGCCGTGTCTGACTGATTGCGTACGACGCACGCACACCGATGTCGTCATTCAAGATGCACGCGTGTCCAGTGCAGTACAGTAAGCGCGACGACGGCGGCGGCGGTCGTTTGTTTGGCGAATGTCTGTACACGTGTTTGTCTGTGTCCATCCGGTATGTATTTGTTTGTTTGAAAGTGTTTTGTGTGTCGGTGACGTGGTCCGATCCGTCGCCCCCTGAGTAACTGTCGATCGGCGCGATAGACCGGCGTCACGCAACTGAACCGAAGTCGTGGGCACACCCGTCATACTGTTGTACACCGTCGCGCTGAGAACGGTAACGAAAGGTTGACTTTGATCGGTCGAATGTCTGGGCAGAACGTGAGGAATGAGGCAAGAGTGCAAGGAGGGGGGGCAAAAGAGAGAGGAAGGGAAAAAGGGGAGAAACGCATTCGTAGAGCAACGGAACGTTCCCGTGTCGGAGGCGTATTGGAGCCGCACTGAAATGCGTTTAACGGCGGCGCGGCTGCAAGTGTCTGCCGTGGTGAACGTTACCTTTGACGGCTGCATTGGGCTTTGCCTTTGCTTTTGCTTTCGCTTTCGCTTTCGCTTTCGCTTTCGCTTTCGCGTTCGCTTTCGCTTTCCCGGATGTACGTAACGTTTGTTGATATGGTTCTGAGGAAGAGTGTATGACAGTGCCGTGCCGTCCATGTTCGTGTGCCCTCCCATTGTGTGTATGCTATTGTCTGTGTACTTGAATGATGTATGTAGGTGTTAGTGGACATGTTTTACCAGTGGGGGGAAATGGATCGTCGATAGTTGCCGTCACTCTGTCACGGTCGAGATGACGCACCCTCCGTACAGAAAGGTGTCGAGAAAGTGAGTGTGTGTGTGTGTGTGTGTGTGTGTGTGTGTGTGTGTGTGTGCGTGCGTGCGTCCGTGAATTGGCAGTGTTTGGAGGTGGGCGTGCCCTGCATGTGGCCCGGAAGGCTGTTCGTTAGGCGGTAGTGTTGTGTGGACAGGGGAGGGGCATGCGTAACGCTGCTGGCATGGCATTTCGGGAGATGGGAGGGGGCAAACGAGGAGCGGCGGCCAAAGACGGGACGGGGAGGGGCGCGGTGTGGGTGGCTTGCGCCTGTGCTCGGCGTTGTGGTTTGTGCAAAAGAGGAGGAGAAAAACAATGTGAGTTGCCAGGGAGGGGAGCGGTGTTGTGTTGTGGTTGTCGTGGTGTAGCCGCAGACGCGGCTGTCAGTGAACGTGGCGAGACGGACGGATGCGCGGAGGGGCGGGGGCGGCGCATTTCGCCGGTGCCGTGCCGTGCCGTGCCGTGCCGTGCCATGCCTGAAAGCCGCGTGGTCGCTGTGTTGTTGGTGGCGTGGGGGCGAGGAGAGTACCGTACGGGTGTGCTTGTGCGCCGGAAATGGCACACTGCGCCCGCCCGTCTTGGAGGCTGATGGCTGTGGTGTGGAAATGGGGCGCGGTGATGTTGAAGCAGTTGAAGAACAGAAAAGAAACCAAGAAAACGGAAGGCGTGATGCGGCGGTGGTGGTGAGAGCGGGAAAAACAAAACAAAAAAAAAACAACAAAAAAAAAAAGAAGGAAAAACAACAAGAAAACAAAACGTCTATCAATATTAAAATGTAAATGGAAATGGAAATGGACCCAGGTATAACCTCCCTGCACAAATAGCAGAGAGTCCGATGATAATAAAAATGTGCCAGAATGTTAACGTCCCTACAAAACAAACCCAACGATAATATTAATGAAAGAGTGAACCGTATGTAACATTGCAACAGACATAATGAAACCTGATAAATTGTATAAGGGCAGCAGCGTTGACCTTTGGCCCTGTATTCAGAATAAAAAGAGCCAAAGATCGTTACCCCAATGAAAAAGACACTGAAACACGTATGTAACATAGTAGCGATGGCGAGACATTGTAGCATCTGTGACCAGAGAGTTTGCGCTGGACTGCGCGAGTGTTGCGAGCGGTTCTCAGTCAGTCAGTCAGTCAGTCAGTCAGTCAGTCAGTCAGTAGTCGTTGCGAGTCCGTAGCTCTGTGTAGTTGAGGGCTGTACTCTGTCAGTAGTCGTCGCGTGCAGTACGCTAATAGTCGTCATGCAGAGCGGTCGGTCAGTAGTAGCAGCCGAGTGCGGTTGTGTGATGTAGGCGGTCGGCAACACTGGTCAAGATGGTGAATAAGGTATACTGTTAATTAATATAATCATTAGATAATGAAAAATTGTATTTATTGTAATTATTCTCCAACAAGTTCCCCAATAATAATGTTTATTTCAAAAGCATTTTTCAAACATTTAATTGTTTATTGAACTAAAGAGTTCGTTGCACTTCACATTTCATTCCACTTCTTTGAAGAAAAATGTCACTAAAATCACAAAAAAAGAGAATATTATTATTTGCAATGCAGTTCCTCCAAGCGCTGCGCAACAACCAGAGCAGAAATGTGACATCCATTTATTCGGAGGTAAGACTTTAATTCTGATTGTTTTGCACAGGGCCAAAGACCGATATTTCGGTTTAATTGAAGTTTCTTGTCACTGAACGGACGTTTTTAAATGTTGTGTGAAGACTTTATATTTGAGTCAGATTGCGAATTTCACATTTTTGTTGCCATTTTCAATACCTCTCATTGTGGGCGAGGTTACAATTAGCGCAATGTCCATTAGCATCCGTAAATAACATTGTCCGTTATTTTAAATTTTGCTGGGAGGTTACAACACACACACAAAAAAAAAACAAAAAAAACAAAAAATTGCATTTATATCTGCTCCTCAATTGTAGATACCCCTTACACAGCTGTGTGCAATGAATGAGTGCTGGCTGGTAATTAATTGCACTCCTTGGAGGGAAATGCCATAGGAAGTAGTCTTTAAAAAGTGAATGTTTTTCGTTAAGAGACAAAAGTTACTTTAGAAAAAAAGTAATAGTGGGGCTTTTGTTGTTGAACAAAATAAGTACAATGAACATACGTTATCAGATTTGCGCAATGCAGCGTCACACCACCTTTTGATTATAACACAATAGACTATACATCGTCCCGAACCGTGACCAGAGTCGCGAGACGAGCAGAGCACGCCGCCGACGCCCGCTCAGTACAACCGTCCACCCGCTACTACTGTCGACCGACTACTACCTCTCCCGACTCGCGCTACAATATATATATAACAACTGTTCCTGGCGACCCGGTGCGTGCCACTACTGTCGTCTGGCGCGGTCCAAGCGCCGACTAGCAGCGATAAAGAACTCTCTGGTCAGACAGAGATGCTGTCATGCCTCGCCATCGCTCTGGTAATGAATACATACGTGTTGCAGCGTGCGTACCACCGGAACACGCAGTGGCGGAGCCAAAGACTGTGTTGTCGAGGTCGAGTGCGAGCGGGAAGAGAGGCAGCGTCGGCACGGAGATGCAAGCGAGCGCGAGACGCACGGGGGCTGCGGCGTGGCGCGTTTGCGGTCGGCGCCTTTGGTGGCAACGGCCGGGACAAGCAGCGGTGTATGGTGTGGTGCGGGGCGGACAGGGGCGGAGGCGGCGCGACGACGGCATGGGGGCGAAAACGGGACGGGGGACGGCGGATGTTGAGAGGCGTCACGCGCGGACAGGACACAGACACAGAGACACACAGATTGGAAAGGGAGGGTGCGCGGTAGTAGTTGGGAATGTGCGTACCGTGCGGGATGGGAGTGGGCGAGGAACACGGTCGTGGCCCCTGTTTTGGGTGCGTGTGATGACGTCGGTGTGTTGTGGGAAGGGAAGGTGCTGTGGCGGCGGCGCGTAATGGGCGTAGGCCGAAAAGAGAAAGGAACGTGGGCAGTGTGTTGGCAAGCGTCGGTTCGACTGCGACGTTGATGGGCAGGGCAGGGCAGGGCAGGGCAGGGCAGGGCAGGGCAAGGTTAATGGTGGTAGGAGTAGGCGTGTGGGCGCAAAAAATCTGCCGCTGCAGGCGGTGCCGTAACCGCCATGGCGGGAAGGAGAGAGGGCCAAAGAAAGAAAGAAAGAAAGAAAGAAAGAAAGAAAGAAAGAAGAAAACAAAAAAAAAAAAAAGGAGGGGGGGGCGAAAGTGGAGAGGCGGTGGTGTGAGAAGGGCGGGGGCGGAAGGAAGGCAGGAAGGACAAGAGGCGAGGCGACGGCTTGCTTTGTGTATCGGTCGGTCTCTGGCTATGCTTCGTTTTCTGCAGCAGGGTCGGTGCGCGGCGTGGCTCGCGGCAGTGGGAACGCCTGGTGGCTGGACGGCCAGCAATGCGGTTGGATGGGCGGCCACAGCACCGCACCTGTGCCCGAGGAGGAGACGCTGGCGGCGGGCCCTGAGGTGAGGCCGGCTCGGCTGGGGCTGTGGATGTGTAGGTGTGTGCCGCTGCTGCAACAACGAGTAAAACGCGAGAAGAAGGGATGGCGGTAGAGAGAAAAAAAAAAAAAAGGTCGTGTTGTGTTGATGCGCAGGCAGACGCGTACAGAGGGACGAGCCCGGTCTGCAGCAGGGTGTGGCCGTGCCGAGTGCAGAGCAGCGGCGGCTCGGTTCGGTTCGGTTCGGCCCGGCCCGGCGGGCCGCGCTGTTGTCGCGGACGTGAGCGCCCCCTGGCGGGTGGCCGGAGGCGGCGCGGCGTGTTGGACGTGTGGCTGGTGGCAGTGCACAATTTGCGAGTTGCTGGCGGTGTGGTGTGGCGGTTGGCGCGTCGGGCGGCGGAGAGGTATGTGTTGCGGGCGCCCTTTGCTGCGCTGCGTCGTTGCGTGTGCCGTACAGGGCGGGCGCTTGTCGACTGTGTGGCGAATTGGCGTGAAACGGCTGCCGAGAGGTGTGTGGTAGCGAGCCGGTCGGTGGTGTCAGTGCGAAGGGGAATGTGCGTGCGTGTTTGGCGGTTTCGGTGTGCTTTTTGCGGCGTGAGAGTGGGAATTAGTGGGGCCGGCTGTTGTGTTGGTTCCTTGTGTCTTGTGTCGCGTAGCTTGATGGCAACGTGGAAGGACGCCGGTTTCGTTTTCGTTTCGAGCCTTGCGTGTGGTTGTCGACGTTGACTGGTTGGCGTGTGCCGATGCACGTGCATGTGTGGGTCGCGAGTGCGTTTTTGGCTGGCTGTGTGTGTGTGTGTGTGTGTGTTTTGGGGGGGAAGGGGGAGGCGGTGGTGAAAGTGCAGTCGTCGGGTGGGGCTGGGGCTGTGCGTCGTGGCGGAAAGGTGGTAGGTTGCGGGAAGCGAGCCCGTCGTTGACGGTGTCGCGTGAGTTGTGAATCGAGTGGGGCGCGGGGCGCGGGGCGCGTGGCGCGGGGTGCGGGGCGCGGGACAGGAGCAGCGTGCCGCTGCGTCGTGGTCGTCAGCAGAGGCTGTGCGTGTGCTTGTCCTTTTTGTGGGCGGTTCGTGCGAGGCGTTTTTGTTTTGTGTTGCCCTAGTTGTTAGTTTATTTTGTTTGTGTTTGTTATTTTGAGACGACGACTGGTTGGTGGCGTGCGCGCGAAGTGGCGGTGTGCGCTTCCCGTGTCGTTTGTGTTGTTTTGTTTTTTTGTTTTTGTGTGTTTTTTTTTGCACTGGGCCCCGGTGGGTGGGTGCGTGTGTGTCGATTGCCGGCTGGCGAAAGGTGCGCCATCGGCGGGGTGGGTCGCCGGCACAAGTAGAGGCGGCGGCGTTGTTGCTGTTGTTGTGTGGTGTTTGTTTTGTTCGGCTGTGTCGGCGAGCTGTGTTGCGGTGCGTGTGAATGGTGGTGCAAAAGTGCTGGCGTTGGGGCTGCGACTGCGACGGCGGCGAGCCGCGGGCGCGCCATTGATAGTGATGTTGTGAACAGCGGCTGTGTACGGTAGTGGTGTTGTTGTAGCACGACGTGCATCCGGGCCGGCGCGGAAAGCGCAGTTGCGGGCGGTTGCCCTTCGGTGCCAGCCATGTCGCGTGAGCGGCGGGTTGCTCTGGTGTCGACACGTGGTGCTCTGGGTTGTTGTGTGGTGCCCTTTGGCCGGTGGGGGTGGTTCGCGTGTGTCTCGTTCGCGCTCGGTGTCTGGTCGTGGTCGTGCTGCTCCCCCGTCTGTCGGCGGTTTCCGACGTCGTCCCGTCGCGACCTTTCAACCGAAAGTGTGGCGCCCGAAGGTGAACGAACGTAACCCTGACCTCGGCGCTTTACGCTGAGCCGAGCGAACCGAACCGAACCGAACCTAACCTGTGGTGTGGCGAGGTGAGCTCAGCCTGTGAGCCCCTAACGTCTACGTAAGGTAAGCTGTCCGGCTCACGCCTCACGTTTGAACGCTTTTTTAACCTACGTTTGACGCTTCTTAACCTAGCACTGACCCCTTAACCTAACCTAACGTGTAACCTAACCTAACCTAACCTAACCTAACCTAACCTAACCTCTGACGCCTGACGTGTTTGAATGCTTAACCTAAGTTTGACGCTTAACCTAACCCAAGTCCCCTTAACCTAACCCACGTCCACCTAACCTAACCTAACGTAGACGTGTAAACGTAATGTGTAACGCGTAACGTGTAAGGTCGGCTGTCGTGTGTGCTTGACGGCAGATTGGGTTGGTCTGTAGATTCGGATTGCGGTTTGCCTCGGTCGAGGGGTTGTGGGTCGGAAGCGGCGAGGGGCGGCGGCGCCTGTTGCGCAGGCGGCGTCCGTTTGCGGCGGGCAATTGTTGAGAAACGGCTGTGAATGTTGGCGGGCGAGAGGAGGAGGACGGCGCGCGATGTGGCCCGACGGCTGCGGGCCGATCGGGAAACGGCGGGAGGGCGACGGAAGGCGATGGGGCGGCGGAGGCGCGTTTGCACGGCCGTCATCGCCGCACGCCTCGGCTTGTGTGGCTGTGGCGCCAGCCGCGCTGGCCGGGCTGCCGCGGCGACGGTGTGGGAGTTTTGCCGAAGGTTTGGCCATTGTGGCGGGTCGTCGGCTGGGGCTGTGGGGGCGGCATTTGGGCGGGGGCGGCGATTCTCGGCGGGCCGACCCAGGCTGTAGCGCGCGGTAGCTGCAGTTTGGCCGTGGTTTGCGGCGCTGCCGTGGCGACTGGTTGGCGACTGTGGTGTGGCTGTGTGTAGCCCCATCCTCGGTGGTTTGAAAGGCGCGGGCGGTTGTGGCGCAGGTTTGGGGCTGCTCCGCACAGGCTGTCGGACGTTGGGCGGTAGCAAGCGCGGGAGGCGCGGCGCGGCGGCGCGCAGAGTGGCGGCCGCTCTCTCGGCCGTCCGCGCCCGCCCGCGACACTGGCTGGGCCTTGTGATTCTCTGCTCTGCTGCTGTGCTGTGCTTGCGTGCCTGCCGTCCCGCTCGCTCTCGCTGTGTGTTACGCGCGTCGTCGAAATGGCAGATCAGGCGGCTACGAACGAGACTGCTGCGGCACCCGCCGCCACCGGCACTACGAAGAAGGCCAAGTCTGCGTCGTCTGCGAAGAAGCCGCGCGCCAAGCCTGCGCACCCGCGCACCTCTGAGATGGTGACGGCCGCCATCAAGAGTCTGAAGGAGCGCGGCGGGTCGTCGCTGCAGGCGATCAAGAAGTACATAGCCGCGCACTACAAGCTGGACGCGGAGAAGCTGGCGCCGTTTATCAAGAAGTACCTCAAGTCGGCCGTCGTGGCGGGCGAGCTGGTGCAGACGAAGGGGAAGGGCGCGTCCGGCTCGTTCAAGCTTGCCGGCGCCGGCGGCGGGGGGGCGGCCGAGGGCGGCAAGGCTCGTGCTGGCGGTGCCAAGAAGAAGCGCGCCGCTCCGGCCAGCAAGGAGAAGAAGGGCGCCCGTGCGGCCGGCGCAAAGAAGGCTGGTGGCGT
The DNA here is from genome assembly GCF_021461395.2 of Schistocerca americana. NCBI lineage: Eukaryota > Metazoa > Arthropoda > Insecta > Orthoptera > Acrididae > Schistocerca > Schistocerca americana. The sequence continues at coordinate 350,557 of NW_025725532.1, forward strand.
GAAGGCGGCGACCGGTCGGAAGGCGGGCGCCGCCAAGAAGGCGTCTGCGGCGTCGGCCGCTCCCGCGGGTGCGAAGAAGGCGGCTGCGGCCAAGCCGGCCAAGGCCAAGTCGCCGTCGAAGGCGAAGAAGGCCGCCAAGGTTCCGACGAAGAAGCCGAAGGCGCCGCGCCCGAAGAAGGCGACGACGCCGTCTAAGGCGAAGGCTTCGCCCAAGAAGAAGAAGTAGAGTAGAGGAGAAAGAGATGGGAAAGGAAGGGTTTGGCGCTTGACTCCGTCGTCCCCACCCCCCGTCGTCGTCTAGTGGCGCGCAAGAGACGCGCGGCCCAAAACGGCCCTTCTCAGGGCCATCAAAGCACGTCGGGGAAGGTTTTGATTGTCGTGTTGCGTTTGGTGTGGGTGTCTGTCTGTATGCCCGTGGGGATGCTGTTTGCGTGCCGTGGTGGTTGGATTGCGGGGGTCGGTGGCGGGTGTGGGCGGCGGTAGCGGTAAGCGGTGTTGTTGTTGTCGTGGTTGATTGTCGCCGTGTTTGTGGCGGCGGCCGACGGTTGGTTTTCTGTCACGTTGTTTTGTTTGAATACGTTGGTTGGCTTGCCTGCGTTCGTTCTTCTCGGATGTCTGTCTTGTCTAGTCGTGTCTGGTCTTTGTTTTGTTCCTTTGTGTGTGTTATGTTTTGCAACGGGGGGCACGTTGAGATGTGGAAGGAGTCGGCGGGGATTTCGGTGGCGTGTAGAGCGAGCGAGCGCGCCTGCCTGGCCGTTGGCCGTCGGAGTGGAGTGCGGGTTTTTTTGTTTTCGAAACGAAAGCGGCGGGCGGGCGGCCGGCCAGCCAGCCACCCGTGCGGTGTGACGTCGGCCGTTGGGTATTGTGCGCTTTGAGCGCCGGGGAGGGATGATGTGTGATTGTTGCGCGCTGCTAGCAGGCAGGCAGAGTGAGCGGGTGTGGCGGACGGACGGGAAGTGGTGGTTTTTGTTTTTGGGTTGCGGGGCGAGAGGCAGGCGACCGACAAAGTTTGCTCGCGACGGAGAGATGTTAGTGGCCCTGAAAAGGGCCGTTTTTGTTTGTGCGGTGCGGTGCCGCGGCGCGGTTTAGGCGCGCTCGCCGCGGATGCGGCGCGCGAGCTGGATGTCCTTGGGCATGATGGTGACGCGCTTGGCGTGGATTGCGCACAGGTTGGTGTCTTCGAAGAGGCCGACGAGGTAGGCCTCGCTGGCCTCCTGCAGGGCCATGACTGCGGAGCTCTGGAAGCGCAGGTCGGTCTTGAAGTCCTGGGCGATCTCGCGCACTAGGCGCTGGAATGGCAGCTTGCGGATGAGCAGCTCTGTGCTCTTCTGGTAGCGCCTGATTTCTCGCAGGGCGACGGTGCCCGGCCTGTAGCGGTGGGGCTTCTTGACGCCTCCGGTGGCGGGCGCGCTCTTCCTCGCCGCCTTGGTGGCGAGCTGTTTGCGCGGCGCCTTTCCGCCGGTGGACTTGCGGGCCGTTTGCTTTGTGCGGGCCATGGCGGTAGCGGTAGCGGTAGCGGAGCGGCGTGCGTGGAGGTTAGGTGCGGCGCGGCGTCCGGTGCTGCCTTGACAACGGGCCCGCGCGCCTCCGTGCTGCGCTTATATGCCCTCGGTTGCGCGTGGTGGGGGGAGGGCGGGCCAGAGTCTATATAGGGGGGCGGCGGGCGCGCTGGGCGCAGACTAGAGGTGGGCCAAACGGTTATTCTGGAGTAACCGTTATCACAGTTCCAGTTATTCTTTGATAACCGTTATCGTTAACGGTTATTAATAACTGCCAAGTTATTTTTCGCTAGCGAATACCGATAACTCCGACAGTTAAATAACGACATAGTTGGAATCCATCAGTTTAGTTATCAGTAGAACTGCGAGTAGTGGGAAATAGCAGGAATGTCGTATGAATCGTGTCATAACCTCAGCTTATTAACTCCGGGTACATTTTAGTTGATGTTAGAACGATTATTAGTGTTTCAGATTATATGTTTGTAGGTTATCGGTCGCTATTAGAAATATTATCTTCGCAGCTGCGACAGAAAGTACGCGGAACTTCGCCAAAGCACTGTTTAAGTAAAATGTTAACAACGTGCGTTTTTAAGTATGAAGTAATATGTAAACTGAGTACTGTAGGTTAAATTCGAAGCTTAATTTCTTGTGCTGCTCACATAATAGAATAAAGTGTACAGCCTTGTAATACAACAAAAAATATACGTAATGTGACAGATTCGTTTACTCCTGTGCAGTAAAAGCTAGTCCTATTGGGGAAAGTGTGAGTACGCTAATCCAAGTTTTATGTCACATTTGCAAACTGCTCGATTTCTCCAGCGACAGCATGTTTATAACATATGAAGACATGCAGATCGAAAAGGTTGACAGTGTTACATTTCTGGGACTACAACTCGATAATAAATTCAGTTGGGAAGGGCATACCATATTTTTTCATTCTATTATTTCATAAGGGAACATATTCTGTGGTAACTCATCAAACGTAGCAAAAGTTTTTCGCATGTAAAAGCGTGTAATAAAAATCGTTTGTGGTATCAATTCAAGAACATCATGTAGGAACCTGTTCAAGGAACTTTGTATTCTAACCACTGCTTCCTAGTATATTTATTCCTTAATGAAATTTGTTACAAGTATTTCCAACCAATAGCTCAATACATAATATCAGTACTAGAAATGGGAACAGCAATCTACATAAAGACCTAAAATTACTTACCTTGGTCCAAAAGGGGTCCAATATTCAGGAACATGCATTTTCAATAAGCTGCCAGCAAGTCAGCAACCATTAAAAACTTGGTTTCAGATAAGGCACGGTTTACAGTGTGTTTGAATGACTATTTGATACATAAGTGTCTGATTCCACCCATCATCAATATGCCGGAAATGTCTATTTTAAGTGTGTCTATGACGTCACTACATACACATGGCAACAAACACGAAGATACATATAAATAATACAATAACATTTCCCACCAAAAATACAATCAAACCAATGGGACAACTGCGGGAAGTTGGGGGTTTTAGGGTGAGGACAAGCTAGTAAAAAAAACACACCATGATCCCAAAACACAAAATGAAGAACAAAAAGAAAAAAAATACAGCATTCTGCTACACCAACAAAAATCTGCAGGAATCGGACACTTCCCTTGAACAATATAGGTCAACTATAGGTGACCATACCAAAACACCAATACCCACAACTAAAAGTACGAAAATTGGAATCAGACATTTCCCTTGACCTACATAGGTCAAACTCAGATGACGATACTAAAACATCAACACACACAATTATGAAAATGGGAATCGGTCATTATCCGGTGACCTATATAGGTCCACCACAGCTACTGATGCCAAAAAACCAACACCTACAACTGCGAAAAATAAAACCACAATCCCAAAAGTCCACAAATCAATCACCCCTACATAAATTAAATCACATTCAATACTTCATAAATACACAAAACATCACAGCTAGAAAAAAAAAAAAAAATTAATTACCACCAGCAAATTCCGGCACTGCAACCTAGATCGACAGCCCCCCCCCCCCCCCACACACACACACACACACACACACACACACACACACACACACACACACACACACACACACACAAAAAACCGTGCCGTAATGACATTCACACTTCACAACACCTTTACGTCGAAGCAGACGGGTGGAATCAGACGCTTCCAGTGACCCCTCCTTCTGCTTTGTAGATGAATATCGTAACAGAGACTGATAGACCAGCTTAGGTAAAAATTCTGCTATATTTCAGTTTTGACAGCACTTGGTTGCAACAGTCAAGATCGGGTATTCTGTGTACGACAAATTTATTAAAAGTACGTAACTGTGTTTTATTCTGTCAGTGTACCAATTCTGTAAATATTAGCAGTTACTGTGATATATTCACGTATTTTGACAATCTCCTGACAAATGATGAGGATAATAATTATTATATTCCACTGTATTATGTTATACTTTCTGACATGTTATTTGTCATTCGTGATGGCCAGCGGCTATTTCCGTAGCAGTACGAAAATATTTGTTCGCTCCAGTTACTATCCTCTCTGGAAATATCACCTGGAACTACGACCTTTAACTGGAGTCACCGAGTCAGGAACGTCTAGACACACAGTTATTCCGTTACCAGCTTCCAGGTTATCTGTGGTGGTAGCCCGATAACTACCAGAGAACTAGAACTACGAGCCAATAACGATAACTGCCAGAGGAGAATACCGGCTCTGACAGTTATTTCCATAGTCGCTCGAATTCCTTAGTAACTTTCCTTGTACTACCCGTCCAAGCTAAATTAACACGTAAGGCGGTGGCTTAAGGGAAGGACCGTACTTGTTAATGCCTGTACTGCAGCTCCTATCAGCCACGGCTCGGACATTAACTTTATTTAATTGTTTATGCTAAAAGTAACGAAGGCCCACGAAATAGTACACAGTTCTTATCAACAGATGGCGCGCAGTCTCACAGTTATTCCCATGATCTATAGAACGCCTCCAAATGCGCAGTACGATATTCGGTCAACAGATGGCGCGAGGCACTGTTGACACTAAACAGTTATTGAAATAACTGCCAGAATCAGAGGAACGGTTATCGCAGTAACCGTTACTTCTCAGTAACCGGTTATTTCTATCAGTTACGTTATTTTTTGCCACCTCTAGCGCAGACCGTAGCCGACTCGCCAGCCGCTGCAGCTGCTGTTTGTGCACGTTTTGCTTTGCCCGAGGAAGGAAGGATGACAGGCCGCGGCAAGGGAGGAAAGGGGCTCGGCAAGGGTGGCGCCAAGCGGCACCGCAAGGTGTTGCGCGACAACATCCAGGGCATCACGAAGCCCGCCATCCGCCGCCTGGCTCGCAGGGGCGGCGTGAAGCGCATCTCTGGTCTGATCTACGAGGAGACCCGCGGGGTGCTGAAGGTGTTCCTGGAGAACGTGATCCGCGACGCGGTGACGTACACTGAGCACGCCAAGCGCAAGACTGTGACGGCCATGGACGTGGTGTACGCCCTGAAGAGGCAGGGGCGCACCCTGTACGGTTTCGGCGGTTAGGCTGCGTCGCAGCGGGCGCTGGCCTTCCCGCGGCCGTGCTTGTGGGTGGGAGAGACTAGAAAACGGCCCTTTTCAGGGCCACCACACTGTTCGGAAGTTGAAAAGTGCGAAAGAGTCTGTGTTGTTGCTGCGTGTGTGCGCTGTGTTGTTTGTTTGTTTGTTTCTTTCTTTCTTTCTTTCCGTTTGAGCGACGTGATGTGACTGGGAGGGGAGAAGGAAAGGAAACGTGTCATGTGGCTGGCTGTGTGTGGAGCTGCTTCGTTTGTGTGTTTGTTATTGTGTGTCTTTGTATCGATCGCGACGGAGATGGCGGGCTGTGTGTTGTTGTGCGAGAGGCGGTGATTATTTGCTTGCGTGGTTTGGCTCTGTGTGTTTGTTTGCGGCGGCGTTGGGGTTTCCGAGGCAAGGCGTGTGGGCATAGGCGGCCGGATCAGCTGTTTCGTTCGTGTCGACGGCCGTTGCGCGCGGGAGTGGAGGGCGGTGTGTCGACACGCCTCCCTTTAACAATGGTCATTATTGCTGCCGTTGTCGGTTTGGAAGGCGACTGCGACCGTGCAAAATGTGTGTGTGTGTGTGTGTGTGTGTTGGGCCACACGGGCTGTGTGGACGACAAGATGGCGGACGTGCGCCGGCGGCGGCTGTGCTGTGACAGTGCAAAGTTAAAACAAAACAAGGTGCGGCGAGGACGACTGAAATTTTGCTTTGGACGTAGGTTTGTGTGGTGGCCCTGAAAAGGGCCGATTGTTGTGGGCCGAGCCGGCAAAGCGCGTTGCGTGCAGGGGAGCACGCGGCGCTGCGATTGCCTGGCCTCCTTTAGGCCTTCTTCTCGGTCTTCTTTGGCAGCAGGACGGCCTGGATGTTGGGCAGGACACCACCCTGTGCGATGGTGACGCCCGACAGGAGCTTGTTGAGCTCCTCGTCGTTGCGGATGGCAAGCTGCAGGTGGCGCGGGATGATGCGCGTCTTCTTGTTGTCGCGGGCCGCGTTTCCGGCCAGCTCGAGCACCTCAGCCGCGAGGTACTCCATGACGGCGGCGAGGTAGACGGGCGCCCCGGCGCCGACGCGCTCTGCGTAGTTTCCCTTGCGCAGGAGGCGGTGGATTCTGCCGACCGGGAACTGGAGCCCAGCCCTGCTTGAGCGGGACTTTGACTTGCCCTTGACTTTGCCTCCCTTTCCGCGTCCGGACATGGCGATGGGCTAGCGACGGTGCACACGAAACGGAAACGAAAACGACCGGTGCGAGCGGCAGCGAGTCGAGCAGCGGAGTGCGTGCCGGCGCAGCCGGGGTGGGGGTGCTTTATGGGCTCGGGTGCGGCGGCCGGTTGCGCGCGCGCCCCATTGGTCGGCGGCCGCAACAGGGCGAGCTGGTAAAGGTGCGGCGGCGGCTGGCGGCGGGTGCCACTGTGTGGGGAGACGCTGACTAGAGCGGAGCGCTTGCTACTGGTGTTGCTGCTGCCGTACGTTGGTTCGAGATGCCGCCCAAGACTAGCGGGAAGGCCGCCAAGAAGGCTGGCAAGGCGCAGAAGAACATTTCGAAGGGCGACAAGAAGAAGAAGCGCAAGAGGAAGGAGAGCTATGCCATCTACATCTACAAGGTGCTGAAGCAGGTGCACCCTGACACGGGCATCTCGTCGAAGGCGATGAGCATCATGAACAGCTTCGTGAACGACATTTTCGAGCGCATTGCGGCCGAGGCTTCTCGCCTGGCGCACTACAACAAGCGCTCGACCATCACGTCCCGCGAGATCCAGACCGCTGTGCGGCTGTTGCTGCCTGGCGAGCTGGCCAAGCACGCCGTGAGCGAGGGCACGAAGGCGGTGACCAAGTACACGAGCTCCAAGTAAGGAGGTGGCTCTGGAATGGAAGGAAGGATGGAGAAGGCTCCTCCGTTGCGAGAGCGGCAAAACGGCCCTTTTCAGGGCCACCAACTTGCCTTTTGCGGGAAGGGCGGAATTGTTGTTGTTGTTGTTTGTGTGGACGGCTGTGATGTATGTGTGCATTTTGATTGTGGGTGGGGGGGGGCGCGTCAAAGCGTGTTGCGCGGGGTACGGCCACGAGGTTGGTCGCCGTGGCGTGGAATGGTGGCACGCCTCGTTGGCGTGGTTTTTGACCCATTGGTGTTGTTGGTGTGTGTGTGTGTGTGTGTGTGTGTGTGTTACCCGTCTGCGAGGGGGGACAGTGCGATCGGCGACTTTTGTGTCACCGTAACGACGGCCGTTTGCGGGTTTGTTTTGTTTGCACATCATACATGGCGAGGGTGAAATGTGAAATGTTTTTGTTTGGTTTGTTTTTTTTTTGCCGCCCACTATTCCCTTTGCTGTACGCCGAGTTTGACAATGGTGCGACGTAACTGCAGCGTGGAGGTGTGTGAGTGACGTTGAAATGAACGTGCCATTAAGACGCATTGTTGTTGTATTGTACTGTACGTGTACGGCGACACGCACGATGATGTACCATTCGACTCTGATGTTTGATAGCCGTGTCTGACTGATTGCGTACGACGCACGCACACCGATGTCGTCATTCAAGATGCACGCGTGTCCAGTGCAGTACAGTAAGCGCGACGACGGCGGCGGCGGTCGTTTGTTTGGCGAATGTCTGTACACGTGTTTGTCTGTGTCCATCCGGTATGTATTTGTTTGTTTGAAAGTGTTTTGTGTGTCGGTGACGTGGTCCGATCCGTCGCCCCCTGAGTAACTGTCGATCGGCGCGATAGACCGGCGTCACGCAACTGAACCGAAGTCGTGGGCACACCCGTCATACTGTTGTACACCGTCGCGCTGAGAACGGTAACGAAAGGTTGACTTTGATCGGTCAAATGTCTGGGCAGAACGTGAGGAATGAGGCAAGAGTGCAAGGAGGGGGGGCAAAAGAGAGAGGAAGGGAAAAAGGGGAGAAACGCATTCGTAGAGCAACGGAACGTTCCCGTGTCGGAGGCGTATTGGAGCCGCACTGAAATGCGTTTAACGGCGGCGCGGCTGCAAGTGTCTGCCGTGGTGAACGTTACCTTTGACGGCTGCATTGGGCTTTGCCTTTGCTTTTGCTTTCGCTTTCGCTTTCGCTTTCGCTTTCGCTTTCGCGTTCGCTTTCGCTTTCCCGGATGTACGTAACGTTTGTTGATATGGTTCTGAGGAAGAGTGTATGACAGTGCCGTGCCGTCCATGTTCGTGTGCCCTCCCATTGTGTGTATGCTATTGTCTGTGTACTTGAATGATGTATGTAGGTGTTAGTGGACATGTTTTACCAGTGGGGGGAAATGGATCGTCGATAGTTGCCGTCACTCTGTCACGGTCGAGATGACGCACCCTCCGTACAGAAAGGTGTCGAGAAAGTGAGTGTGTGTGTGTGTGTGTGTGTGTGTGTGTGTGTGTGTGTGTGTGTGTGCGTGCGTGCGTCCGTGAATTGGCAGTGTTTGGAGGTGGGCGTGCCCTGCATGTGGCCCGGAAGGCTGTTCGTTAGGCGGTAGTGTTGTGTGGACAGGGGAGGGGCATGCGTAACGCTGCTGGCATGGCATTTCGGGAGATGGGAGGGGGCAAACGAGGAGCGGCGGCCAAAGACGGGACGGGGAGGGGCGCGGTGTGGGTGGCTTGCGCCTGTGCTCGGCGTTGTGGTTTGTGCAAAAGAGGAGGAGAAAAACAATGTGAGTTGCCAGGGAGGGGAGCGGTGTTGTGTTGTGGTTGTCGTGGTGTAGCCGCAGACGCGGCTGTCAGTGAACGTGGCGAGACGGACGGATGCGCGGAGGGGCGGGGGCGGCGCATTTCGCCGGTGCCGTGCCGTGCCGTGCCGTGCCGTGCCATGCCTGAAAGCCGCGTGGTCGCTGTGTTGTTGGTGGCGTGGGGGCGAGGAGAGTACCGTACGGGTGTGCTTGTGCGCCGGAAATGGCACACTGCGCCCGCCCGTCTTGGAGGCTGATGGCTGTGGTGTGGAAATGGGGCGCGGTGATGTTGAAGCAGTTGAAGAACAGAAAAGAAACCAAGAAAACGGAAGGCGTGATGCGGCGGTGGTGGTGAGAGCGGGAAAAACAAAACAAAAAAAAAACAACAAAAAAAAAAAGAAGGAAAAACAACAAGAAAACAAAACGTCTATCAATATTAAAATGTAAATGGAAATGGAAATGGACCCAGGTATAACCTCCCTGCACAAATAGCAGAGAGTCCGATGATAATAAAAATGTGCCAGAATGTTAACGTCCCTACAAAACAAACCCAACGATAATATTAATGAAAGAGTGAACCGTATGTAACATTGCAACAGACATAATGAAACCTGATAAATTGTATAAGGGCAGCAGCGTTGACCTTTGGCCCTGTATTCAGAATAAAAAGAGCCAAAGATCGTTACCCCAATGAAAAAGACACTGAAACACGTATGTAACATAGTAGCGATGGCGAGACATTGTAGCATCTGTGACCAGAGAGTTTGCGCTGGACTGCGCGAGTGTTGCGAGCGGTTCTCAGTCAGTCAGTCAGTCAGTCAGTCAGTCAGTCAGTCAGTAGTCGTTGCGAGTCCGTAGCTCTGTGTAGTTGAGGGCTGTACTCTGTCAGTAGTCGTCGCGTGCAGTACGCTAATAGTCGTCATGCAGAGCGGTCGGTCAGTAGTAGCAGCCGAGTGCGGTTGTGTGATGTAGGCGGTCGGCAACACTGGTCAAGATGGTGAATAAGGTATACTGTTAATTAATATAATCATTAGATAATGAAAAATTGTATTTATTGTAATTATTCTCCAACAAGTTCCCCAATAATAATGTTTATTTCAAAAGCATTTTTCAAACATTTAATTGTTTATTGAACTAAAGAGTTCGTTGCACTTCACATTTCATTCCACTTCTTTGAAGAAAAATGTCACTAAAATCACAAAAAAAGAGAATATTATTATTTGCAATGCAGTTCCTCCAAGCGCTGCGCAACAACCAGAGCAGAAATGTGACATCCATTTATTCGGAGGTAAGACTTTAATTCTGATTGTTTTGCACAGGGCCAAAGACCGATATTTCGGTTTAATTGAAGTTTCTTGTCACTGAACGGACGTTTTTAAATGTTGTGTGAAGACTTTATATTTGAGTCAGATTGCGAATTTCACATTTTTGTTGCCATTTTCAATACCTCTCATTGTGGGCGAGGTTACAATTAGCGCAATGTCCATTAGCATCCGTAAATAACATTGTCCGTTATTTTAAATTTTGCTGGGAGGTTACAACACACACACAAAAAAAAAAACAAAAAAAACAAAAAATTGCATTTATATCTGCTCCTCAATTGTAGATACCCCTTACACAGCTGTGTGCAATGAATGAGTGCTGGCTGGTAATTAATTGCACTCCTTGGAGGGAAATGCCATAGGAAGTAGTCTTTAAAAAGTGAATGTTTTTCGTTAAGAGACAAAAGTTACTTTAGAAAAAAAGTAATAGTGGGGCTTTTGTTGTTGAACAAAATAAGTACAATGAACATACGTTATCAGATTTGCGCAATGCAGCGTCACACCACCTTTTGATTATAACACAATAGACTATACATCGTCCCGAACCGTGACCAGAGTCGCGAGACGAGCAGAGCACGCCGCCGACGCCCGCTCAGTACAACCGTCCACCCGCTACTACTGTCGACCGACTACTACCTCTCCCGACTCGCGCTACAATATATATATAACAACTGTTCCTGGCGACCCGGTGCGTGCCACTACTGTCGTCTGGCGCGGTCCAAGCGCCGACTAGCAGCGATAAAGAACTCTCTGGTCAGACAGAGATGCTGTCATGCCTCGCCATCGCTCTGGTAATGAATACATACGTGTTGCAGCGTGCGTACCACCGGAACACGCAGTGGCGGAGCCAAAGACTGTGTTGTCGAGGTCGAGTGCGAGCGGGAAGAGAGGCAGCGTCGGCACGGAGATGCAAGCGAGCGCGAGACGCACGGGGGCTGCGGCGTGGCGCGTTTGCGGTCGGCGCCTTTGGTGGCAACGGCCGGGACAAGCAGCGGTGTATGGTGTGGTGCGGGGCGGACAGGGGCGGAGGCGGCGCGACGACGGCATGGGGGCGAAAACGGGACGGGGGACGGCGGATGTTGAGAGGCGTCACGCGCGGACAGGACACAGACACAGAGACACACAGATTGGAAAGGGAGGGTGCGCGGTAGTAGTTGGGAATGTGCGTACCGTGCGGGATGGGAGTGGGCGAGGAACACGGTCGTGGCCCCTGTTTTGGGTGCGTGTGATGACGTCGGTGTGTTGTGGGAAGGGAAGGTGCTGTGGCGGCGGCGCGTAATGGGCGTAGGCCGAAAAGAGAAAGGAACGTGGGCAGTGTGTTGGCAAGCGTCGGTTCGACTGCGACGTTGATGGGCAGGGCAGGGCAGGGCAGGGCAGGGCAGGGCAGGGCAAGGTTAATGGTGGTAGGAGTAGGCGTGTGGGCGCAAAAAATCTGCCGCTGCAGGCGGTGCCGTAACCGCCATGGCGGGAAGGAGAGAGGGCCAAAGAAAGAAAGAAAGAAAGAAAGAAAGAAAGAAAGAAAGAAGAAAACAAAAAAAAAAAAAAAAGGAGGGGGGGGCGAAAGTGGAGAGGCGGTGGTGTGAGAAGGGCGGGGGCGGAAGGAAGGCAGGAAGGACAAGAGGCGAGGCGACGGCTTGCTTTGTGTATCGGTCGGTCTCTGGCTATGCTTCGTTTTCTGCAGCAGGGTCGGTGCGCGGCGTGGCTCGCGGCAGTGGGAACGCCTGGTGGCTGGACGGCCAGCAATGCGGTTGGATGGGCGGCCACAGCACCGCACCTGTGCCCGAGGAGGAGACGCTGGCGGCGGGCCCTGAGGTGAGGCCGGCTCGGCTGGGGCTGTGGATGTGTAGGTGTGCGCCGCTGCTGCAACAACGAGTAAAACGCGAGAAGAAGGGATGGCGGTAGAGAGAAAAAAAAAAAAAAGGTCGTGTTGTGTTGATGCGCAGGCAGACGCGTACAGAGGGACGAGCCCGGTCTGCAGCAGGGTGTGGCCGTGCCGAGTGCAGAGCAGCGGCGGCTCGGTTCGGTTCGGTTCGGCCCGGCCCGGCGGGCCGCGCTGTTGTCGCGGACGTGAGCGCCCCCTGGCGGGTGGCCGGAGGCGGCGCGGCGTGTTGGACGTGTGGCTGGTGGCAGTGCACAATTTGCGAGTTGCTGGCGGTGTGGTGTGGCGGTTGGCGCGTCGGGCGGCGGAGAGGTATGTGTTGCGGGCGCCCTTTGCTGCGCTGCGTCGTTGCGTGTGCCGTACAGGGCGGGCGCTTGTCGACTGTGTGGCGAATTGGCGTGAAACGGCTGCCGAGAGGTGTGTGGTAGCGAGCCGGTCGGTGGTGTCAGTGCGAAGGGGAATGTGCGTGCGTGTTTGGCGGTTTCGGTGTGCTTTTTGCGGCGTGAGAGTGGGAATTAGTGGGGCCGGCTGTTGTGTTGGTTCCTTGTGTCTTGTGTCGCGTAGCTTGATGGCAACGTGGAAGGACGCCGGTTTCGTTTTCGTTTCGAGCCTTGCGTGTGGTTGTCGACGTTGACTGGTTGGCGTGTGCCGATGCACGTGCATGTGTGGGTCGCGAGTGCGTTTTTGGCTGGCTGTGTGTGTGTGTGTGTGTGTGTGTGTGTGTGTTTTGGGGGGGAAGGGGGAGGCGGTGGTGAAAGTGCAGTCGTCGGGTGGGGCTGGGGCTGTGCGTCGTGGCGGAAAGGTGGTAGGTTGCGGGAAGCGAGCCCGTCGTTGACGGTGTCGCGTGAGTTGTGAATCGAGTGGGGCGCGGGGCGCGGGGCGCGTGGCGCGGGGCGCGGGGCGCGGGACAGGAGCAGCGTGCCGCTGCGTCGTGGTCGTCAGCAGAGGCTGTGCGTGTGCTTGTCCTTTTTGTGGGCGGTTCGTGCGAGGCGTTTTTGTTTTGTGTTGCCCTAGTTGTTAGTTTATTTTGTTTGTGTTTGTTATTTTGAGACGACGACTGGTTGGTGGCGTGCGCGCGAAGTGGCGGTGTGCGCTTCCCGTGTCGTTTGTGTTGTTTTGTTTTTTTGTTTTTGTGTGTTTTTTTTTGCACTGGGCCCCGGTGGGTGGGTGCGTGTGTGTCGATTGCCGGCTGGCGAAAGGTGCGCCATCGGCGGGGTGGGTCGCCGGCACAAGTAGAGGCGGCGGCGTTGTTGCTGTTGTTGTGTGGTGTTTGTTTTGTTCGGCTGTGTCGGCGAGCTGTGTTGCGGTGCGTGTGAATGGTGGTGCAAAAGTGCTGGCGTTGGGGCTGCGACTGCGACGGCGGCGAGCCGCGGGCGCGCCATTGATAGTGATGTTGTGAACAGCGGCTGTGTACGGTAGTGGTGTTGTTGTAGCACGACGTGCATCCGGGCCGGCGCGGAAAGCGCAGTTGCGGGCGGTTGCCCTTCGGTGCCAGCCATGTCGCGTGAGCGGCGGGTTGCTCTGGTGTCGACACGTGGTGCTCTGGGTTGTTGTGTGGTGCCCTTTGGCCGGTGGGGGTGGTTCGCGTGTGTCTCGTTCGCGCTCGGTGTCTGGTCGTGGTCGTGCTGCTCCCCCGTCTGTCGGCGGTTTCCGACGTCGTCCCGTCGCGACCTTTCAACCGAAAGTGTGGCGCCCGAAGGTGAACGAACGTAACCCTGACCTCGGCGCTTTACGCTGAGCCGAGCGAACCGAACCGAACCGAACCTAACCTGTGGTGTGGCGAGGTGAGCTCAGCCTGTGAGCCCCTAACGTCTACGTAAGGTAAGCTGTCCGGCTCACGCCTCACGTTTGAACGCTTTTTTAACCTACGTTTGACGCTTCTTAACCTAGCACTGACCCCTTAACCTAACCTAACGTGTAACCTAACCTAACCTAACCTAACCTAACCTAACCTAACCTCTGACGCCTGACGTGTTTGAATGCTTAACCTAAGTTTGACGCTTAACCTAACCCAAGTCCCCTTAACCTAACCCACGTCCACCTAACCTAACCTAACGTAGACGTGTAAACGTAATGTGTAACGCGTAACGTGTAAGGTCGGCTGTCGTGTGTGCTTGACGGCAGATTGGGTTGGTCTGTAGATTCGGATTGCGGTTTGCCTCGGTCGAGGGGTTGTGGGTCGGAAGCGGCGAGGGGCGGCGGCGCCTGTTGCGCAGGCGGCGTCCGTTTGCGGCGGGCAATTGTTGAGAAACGGCTGTGAATGTTGGCGGGCGAGAGGAGGAGGACGGCGCGCGATGTGGCCCGACGGCTGCGGGCCGATCGGGAAACGGCGGGAGGGCGACGGAAGGCGATGGGGCGGCGGAGGCGCGTTTGCACGGCCGTCATCGCCGCACGCCTCGGCTTGTGTGGCTGTGGCGCCGGCCGCGCTGGCCGGGCTGCCGCGGCGACGGTGTGGGAGTTTTGCCGAAGGTTTGGCCATTGTGGCGGGTCGTCGGCTGGGGCTGTGGGGGCGGCATTTGGGCGGGGGCGGCGATTCTCGGCGGGCCGACCCAGGCTGTAGCGCGCGGTAGCTGCAGTTTGGCCGTGGTTTGCGGCGCTGCCGTGGCGACTGGTTGGCGACTGTGGTGTGGCTGTGTGTAGCCCCATCCTCGGTGGTTTGAAAGGCGCGGGCGGTTGTGGCGCAGGTTTGGGGCTGCTCCGCACAGGCTGTCGGACGTTGGGCGGTAGCAAGCGCGGGAGGCGCGGCGCGGCGGCGCGCAGAGTGGCGGCCGCTCTCTCGGCCGTCCGCGCCCGCCCGCGACACTGGCTGGGCCTTGTGATTCTCTGCTCTGCTGCTGTGCTGTGCTTGCGTGCCTGCCGTCCCGCTCGCTCTCGCTGTGTGTTACGCGCGTCGTCGAAATGGCAGATCAGGCGGCTACGAACGAGACTGCTGCGGCACCCGCCGCCACCGGCACTACGAAGAAGGCCAAGTCTGCGTCGTCTGCGAAGAAGCCGCGCGCCAAGCCTGCGCACCCGCGCACCTCTGAGATGGTGACGGCCGCCATCAAGAGTCTGAAGGAGCGCGGCGGGTCGTCGCTGCAGGCGATCAAGAAGTACATAGCCGCGCACTACAAGCTGGACGCGGAGAAGCTGGCGCCGTTTATCAAGAAGTACCTCAAGTCGGCCGTCGTGGCGGGCGAGCTGGTGCAGACGAAGGGGAAGGGCGCGTCCGGCTCGTTCAAGCTTGCCGGCGCCGGCGGCGGGGGGGCGGCCGAGGGCGGCAAGGCTCGTGCTGGCGGTGCCAAGAAGAAGCGCGCCGCTCCGGCCAGCAAGGAGAAGAAGGGCGCCCGTGCGGCCGGCGCAAAGAAGGCTGGTGGCGTGAAGGCGGCGACCGGTCGGAAGGCGGGCGCCGCCAAGAAGGCGTCTGCGGCGTCGGCCGCTCCCGCGGGTGCGAAGAAGGCGGCTGCGGCCAAGCCGGCCAAGGCCAAGTCGCCGTCGAAGGCGAAGAAGGCCGCCAAGGTTCCGACGAAGAAGCCGAAGGCGCCGCGCCCGAAGAAGGCGACGACGCCGTCTAAGGCGAAGGCTTCGCCCAAGAAGAAGAAGTAGAGTAGAGGAGAAAGAGATGGGAAAGGAAGGGTTTGGCGCTTGACTCCGTCGTCCCCACCCCCCGTCGTCGTCTAGTGGCGCGCAAGAGACGCGCGGCCCAAAACGGCCCTTCTCAGGGCCATCAAAGCACGTCGGGGAAGGTTTTGATTGTCGTGTTGCGTTTGGTGTGGGTGTCTGTCTGTATGCCCGTGGGGATGCTGTTTGCGTGCCGTGGTGGTTGGATTGCGGGGGTCGGTGGCGGGTGTGGGCGGCGGTAGCGGTAAGCGGTGTTGTTGTTGTCGTGGTTGATTGTCGCCGTGTTTGTGGCGGCGGCCGACGGTTGGTTTTCTGTCACGTTGTTTTGTTTGAATACGTTGGTTGGCTTGCCTGCGTTCGTTCTTCTCGGATGTCTGTCTTGTCTAGTCGTGTCTGGTCTTTGTTTTGTTCCTTTGTGTGTGTTATGTTTTGCAACGGGGGGCACGTTGAGATGTGGAAGGAGTCGGCGGGGATTTCGGTGGCGTGTAGAGCGAGCGAGCGCGCCTGCCTGGCCGTTGGCCGTCGGAGTGGAGTGCGGGTTTTTTTGTTTTCGAAACGAAAGCGGCGGGCGGGCGGCCGGCCAGCCAGCCACCCGTGCGGTGTGACGTCGGCCGTTGGGTATTGTGCGCTTTGAGCGCCGGGGAGGGATGATGTGTGATTGTTGCGCGCTGCTAGCAGGCAGGCAGAGTGAGCGGGTGTGGCGGACGGACGGGAAGTGGTGGTTTTTGTTTTTGGGTTGCGGGGCGAGAGGCAGGCGACCGACAAAGTTTGCTCGCGACGGAGAGATGTTAGTGGCCCTGAAAAGGGCCGTTTTTGTTTGTGCGGTGCGGTGCCGCGGCGCGGTTTAGGCGCGCTCGCCGCGGATGCGGCGCGCGAGCTGGATGTCCTTGGGCATGATGGTGACGCGCTTGGCGTGGATTGCGCACAGGTTGGTGTCTTCGAAGAGGCCGACGAGGTAGGCCTCGCTGGCCTCCTGCAGGGCCATGACTGCGGAGCTCTGGAAGCGCAGGTCGGTCTTGAAGTCCTGGGCGATCTCGCGCACTAGGCGCTGGAATGGCAGCTTGCGGATGAGCAGCTCTGTGCTCTTCTGGTAGCGCCTGATTTCTCGCAGGGCGACGGTGCCCGGCCTGTAGCGGTGGGGCTTCTTGACGCCTCCGGTGGCGGGCGCGCTCTTCCTCGCCGCCTTGGTGGCGAGCTGTTTGCGCGGCGCCTTTCCGCCGGTGGACTTGCGGGCCGTTTGCTTTGTGCGGGCCATGGCGGTAGCGGTAGCGGAGCGGCGTGCGTGGAGGTTAGGTGCGGCGCGGCGTCCGGTGCTGCCTTGACAACGGGCCCGCGCGCCTCCGTGCTGCGCTTATATGCCCTCGGTTGCGCGTGGTGGGGGGAGGGCGGGCCAGAGTCTATATAGGGGGGCGGCGGGCGCGCTGGGCGCAGACCGTAGCCGACTCGCCAGCCGCTGCAGCTGCTGTTTGTGCACGTTTTGCTTTGCCCGAGGAAGGAAGGATGACAGGCCGCGGCAAGGGAGGAAAGGGGCTCGGCAAGGGTGGCGCCAAGCGGCACCGCAAGGTGTTGCGCGACAACATCCAGGGCATCACGAAGCCCGCCATCCGCCGCCTGGCTCGCAGGGGCGGCGTGAAGCGCATCTCTGGTCTGATCTACGAGGAGACCCGCGGGGTGCTGAAGGTGTTCCTGGAGAACGTGATCCGCGACGCGGTGACGTACACTGAGCACGCCAAGCGCAAGACTGTGACGGCCATGGACGTGGTGTACGCCCTGAAGAGGCAGGGGCGCACCCTGTACGGTTTCGGCGGTTAGGCTGCGTCGCAGCGGGCGCTGGCCTTCCCGCGGCCGTGCTTGTGGGTGGGAGAGACTAGAAAACGGCCCTTTTCAGGGCCACCACACTGTTCGGAAGTTGAAAAGTGCGAAAGAGTCTGTGTTGTTGCTGCGTGTGTGCGCTGTGTTGTTTGTTTGTTTGTTTCTTTCTTTCTTTCTTTCCGTTTGAGCGACGTGATGTGACTGGGAGGGGAGAAGGAAAGGAAACGTGTCATGTGGCTGGCTGTGTGTGGAGCTGCTTCGTTTGTGTGTTTGTTATTGTGTGTCTTTGTATCGATCGCGACGGAGATGGCGGGCTGTGTGTTGTTGTGCGAGAGGCGGTGATTATTTGCTTGCGTGGTTTGGCTCTGTGTGTTTGTTTGCGGCGGCGTTGGGGTTTCCGAGGCAAGGCGTGTGGGCATAGGCGGCCGGATCAGCTGTTTCGTTCGTGTCGACGGCCGTTGCGCGCGGGAGTGGAGGGCGGTGTGTCGACACGCCTCCCTTTAACAATGGTCATTATTGCTGCCGTTGTCGGTTTGGAAGGCGACTGCGACCGTGCAAAATGTGTGTGTGTGTGTGTGTGTGTGTTGGGCCACACGGGCTGTGTGGACGACAAGATGGCGGACGTGCGCCGGCGGCGGCTGTGCTGTGACAGTGCAAAGTTAAAACAAAACAAGGTGCGGCGAGGACGACTGAAATTTTGCTTTGGACGTAGGTTTGTGTGGTGGCCCTGAAAAGGGCCGATTGTTGTGGGCCGAGCCGGCAAAGCGCGTTGCGTGCAGGGGAGCACGCGGCGCTGCGATTGCCTGGCCTCCTTTAGGCCTTCTTCTCGGTCTTCTTTGGCAGCAGGACGGCCTGGATGTTGGGCAGGACACCACCCTGTGCGATGGTGACGCCCGACAGGAGCTTGTTGAGCTCCTCGTCGTTGCGGATGGCAAGCTGCAGGTGGCGCGGGATGATGCGCGTCTTCTTGTTGTCGCGGGCCGCGTTTCCGGCCAGCTCGAGCACCTCAGCCGCGAGGTACTCCATGACGGCGGCGAGGTAGACGGGCGCCCCGGCGCCGACGCGCTCTGCGTAGTTTCCCTTGCGCAGGAGGCGGTGGATTCTGCCGACCGGGAACTGGAGCCCAGCCCTGCTTGAGCGGGACTTTGACTTGCCCTTGACTTTGCCTCCCTTTCCGCGTCCGGACATGGCAATGGGCTAGCGACGGTGCACACGAAACGGAAACGAAAACGACCGGTGCGAGCGGCAGCGAGTCGAGCAGCGGAGTGCTTTTTTTTTTTTTTTTTTTTTTTTTTTTTTTTTTTTTTTTTTTTTTTAATGTTTCATTCCAATCCCTTATGGGGAGAGGCGGGCGCACTGATGGCCTAATGCCATTTTGACGCCTTAGCTTATCTTACTTTGATACTGTTTGGACTCTCTTTATTTCAACATTGGGTGGATTTCTTATATACTATTCTTACATGCTATTCCTATTTCCTATCCGTATTCTATCTGATATCTCATTCTGACCGTTGTATTTTACTGTCTGGTTTTTTTTTTTTTTTTTTTTTTTTTTTTTTTTTCACATCTTAACTAATTTGGAGGAGTATTCACAGCCCTGGCATTCGCCTTACTGCTGAGGGAAACCTCCTTAAAAACCTCAGCAAGGGTTGGGTGTTTTCTTTGTGCTTCTTTCCGTTTTTTGTATTGTCTCTGTTGGTTTGCTTTATACATTCTCTTCCGTTTGGAGCAGGTGTTGTAGTATTCGCTGGTCCTTGTGTAAGTTTGCTATTTCTTCGTTTTGTGGGTCTACTATGTCTATTGCTGATATTATGGTATGTGTTGGTATTGGGTATCGGTATGCTGGGAAGTTTGCGGTGTGGTATTCCTTTTTCAGTTCTTCTGTTGTGAGGGTGTTGCTTTTTAGTCTATTTAGTCCTATCCTATAACTTAGTTCTATTAGTCTATGCGATAATGGTTCTATCCTAGATTGGTCGTATACTATTGACTCTCCTGTGCTACATGGTACGTTCAGCGCAATTCGTAATATACGCCTTTCAGTTGCACACACTCTCTGGGTTTGTTGGTTGTGTGCCATCCAGACTGGGGCTGCGTATTCCAGTACTGGTCGGATGAATGCCTTATATGTGTGCAGCATTGTCTCTGTGGTAGCTCCATGCCCCCTACCCCTGATAATCTTTATCAGCCCCATTCTGCGCCGCGCTTTTGCTAGTATTTCCGTGATGTGATTGCTCCAAGATAGAGTCCTGTCTAACGTGATGCCTAGATATTTGCCTGTGTCTTGCGGTGTAATGTTTTGTCCCCATAGTTGCACTGTGATGTCTTTTCGGCTTTGGCTTCTGTCCATTGTCCTGTTCCTATGCTGGAATACTATAAGCTGGCTCTTGAGGGCGTTTGGTCTTATTTTCCATTTTGCTAGCCACGGCTCTAGCTTTTGAATGTATTGCGTTGTCATTTCAGAGAGTCCTGCCGCTGTCATAGAGTGACACCAGTAAGCCGTGTCATCGGCGTAGAGTGCTAGCCCTTCGTTCCACCTGGTGGGTTGTGGGATGTCATGTGTGTAAAGGGAGTACAGCAGTGGTGAAAGTATGGCTCCTTGCGGCACCCCTGCCTCTGGATAGAAGATGTTTGATGGCTTGCCGTTAACGTATACTCTAGTCGGTCTTTCGTCGAGTATATTTTTGAGTAGTGAGATTAGATTTTGAGGTAGTCCCATTTTCAGCAGCTTATAGTAAAGGCCAGCATGCCACACCTTATCGAAGGCCCTTTCTATGTCTAACATCAGGGTTGACGCAATGTCGCATAGGTTAAGTCCTTCTGTGACTTTGTTGCAGAGGCGTAGTATGGGATCGATGGTTGAGTGTTCTTTTCGGAAGCCTGCTTGAATTTTGGGGATGAGTTTGTTTTTGGTGCAGTAGTCCTGGATTCGGTTTGTGATAACTATTTCGAAACATTTTCCCATCACTGGGAGTAGTGTTATCGGCCTGTAAGATAGTGGGTTATTGGGTGGTTTTCCAGGTTTGTGTAGCATTTTCACTTTTGCTGTCTTCCACTTTTTCGGGATGGTATGTAGCTTGATTGCTCCGTTGAATAAGCTTTTCATTGCTGTTAGTAACTTATCCTGTGGGGCTAGTCTTAGTTGTCGTCTGGTGATTCCGTCATGTCCTGGCGCGTTGTTTTTGCCGCTTCCGATGGCTTCTGTGATTTCTTTGTAGCTGATTTCTTCCATGAGTCTTGCTTCTTCCATATTGTGTACTGTGGGGGTGGACATTATGGTTGGTAGCTCCATTTTCACTATGTTTTCGTGTTCTAGGTCGAATTTTTCATCCTCTGGGAGTTTGTGGATGTTCTCTAGCACGTTTTTGAAAACTTCTGCTTTGTCCTTGTCTTGTGTTATGATGGTGTTGTTGTCTATAATAGGTGGTTCGGTTGAGTGTGAGTGGCCACAGATTTGTTTGAAAGTTTTCCAGAATAGTCCTGCCTGTCTGTGATCTAGTCTTCTGCAGGTTTGTGTCCATCTTTGGTTCCTATATTCGGCGAGTTGTTGTCTGACGAGTGTGTTGAGTCTGTTCCATTCTGTTTTGTGTTGATCGTATTGTGTTTTTTTGAAAAGTTTGTAGACTTTTCGCTTCAGCTTGATGTTTTCGAGTATGTGAGAGGGGATTTGTTGGTATCCTGGGCGTATTCTTTTTTCAGGTGCTGCTTCTTCTGTTGCTTGTTTTATTGCAGAGGTCAGTTTATCGTTGTATTCTTCGAGTTCTTCTACTGTGTTGATGTTGAGGGGAGCTGGTAGGGTGTTGGTGAGTATTTCCCTGTATTTTTGTTCGTTTATCTTGTTTAAGTCATAAATCGTCTTGATTTCCTTTCGTTTTGGAGTGGTTTTAAACAAGTCCAGGCTGAAGATGAGCGGAAGGTGGTCACTACCGATACCATCGCCGATCCACATATCGCTGCAGTGTATGCGTAGGTTGGCGCTACAGAGTATGTGGTCTGGTATGGAGCTTCCTAGGTGGTTGATGAACGTTGGCAGTTTATTCTCGAGTCGTATTATGTTTGGGTCATCGAGCAGATTGTCGAGGTCTCTTCCGTTAATGTTTGTCGCATGGTCCCCGAACGTTGTTGATCTAGCATTTAAGTCTCCTATAATTATGAACGGTCCTAGGTTTATTATGTATTGTATGAAGTCCAACGGTATTCTGTTTCTTGGCGGGACGTAGAGTGTGACTATGTTGATGGTGTTAAACAATTTGGTTTGGAGCCTGATGATTACTGCTTGGACATTTTTGAAGGCGGCGGGTACGTCGACGCGAATGGCTGGGATCTGTTGGTCATGGAATATGGCTACCCCTCCGTGGTGGGATCTGCTGTTAGGGTCTGTTGATGTGTCTTCTCTGTGGCAGATATAGTCTCTTATTTGTAGGGGAAGCTGGTTTGCTCTTGTTTCCGCGATCCCGAGGATTGATATATCCTCTTGGGTTGTTAGGTGTTCCAGCATCGGTTGTTTGGCTCGGAAACCATTCGCGTTGACGAACCCTATTTTGAGTTGTCTCTTTCTGTTTATACTGGCGAAGGTGACTTTTCTTGTTGTGGGCCCCACACTCTGTTTCCGTTTTGTTTGTTCGTGTCGAGTGATTTTGTTTTTATCAGGAAGTGTAGGTAGTTTCCTGTTTGGTTCACCTCGAATTGCCTATTGAAGTACTGCTTTGATACCTTCTGCAGTTCGTTTGTGATTTTGTTTTTCTTTTCGGGGAACACGTTTATTAGTGCTACAGTGATGGCTCTGAGGAGGTCGTCGGTTTTGATATAGGTGTCTTCTGGTTTCTCTGCTTGTTTCGCTGGCTCATCAACGCATTTTACTGTGGCTGTTGTGTTCTCGCTGGTAGGTGCCGGTGGTCTTTTGGGGCATTTTGGGTCGTATGCTGCGTGTTGCTCGCCGCAGTTGGCGCATCGCGGCTTGTCCTGCGAGGTGCATCTGCTGGAGAAATGTGCTTCGCTGCATTTACTGCAGATTGGTGTTTTGGCATTGCAGTTTGCCGTTGTATGGGAATAGCTGGAACATTTTCCGCAGAAGGCAGGTTGAGGAGCCGGTAGCCTAGACGGTTCTACTGGATACGTCCGGTGGAACATGCGGATGTTTTCGCTTAGGAGACGGTCTATGGTTGCCTGGTCGTGCGATATTACTCGCATCATTTTTAGTTCTTTGTTCGTGTCCCTGCTTCTTACTCGGCATACGAATTTTATGTCGAATTTTTGCTTTTCGAGTTCTTTGGTTATTTCTTCGGGCGTTATGTCATAGTCGACGTGCTGAATTACCACGCTGAAGGTTGGTGCATATGTTTTGTGTATTTCTGGTTGGTTGCTTTTGAAAGGTAGCGGTTCTATTTCCATGTTTGGTCTGCTGCTTCGTAGGTTCCTTTCTAGGATTTTCGCAATTGCTGGGTTCGTGCTGTGTAGTATAGCTGTGCCATTGTTTCTTACTGACATGTTTATAATGTTAGTAGGCTCCTGGATCCCTTCTATGGCTATTGACAGCGATTTTTGGGATTCGCTTTTGTTAAGATTTTTTATAAGGAGCGAGAAACGGTGGTTTGCTGGCGTCGCCTGTTTGGGCTGTGTTTCGGGATTTGCTGTATTTTTTGTTTGTCCTGTTTGTGTGGTGTCCTTGCTTGTCGCTGAGTTTTTTCTTGATCGTCTGTTGGTGACCTGCTGCCAATTTTCGTCTGCGTCTTGGTCCACACTTTCGTTGGAGGTGTGTATTTCCGGTGACTCTGCTGGTGTTTGTATCGTTGTCCCGTCTGCTGTTTGTTCATTGGCTGGTTCGTCAGCTTGGGTTTTGTTTGGGGGGCTGTTTTTTACTGGATTGTCATCACTAGATGTTTGTTTGTCGGTATTGCCGCTCGTCTGGGGTGTGGGTGTTGCTCTGTCTTCGGGTGCGGCAGGTGGTATCAGCTTTTGTTTTGCTTTTGCTTCGGCGGTTGTTGTGGTGCCAGATTTTTCAGCTTTTTTTGCCCGTGTCTTCGCACTGGGTTGTGTTTTCCTTGCCTTTTTCCGCTCAGTCGTCTGTGGGCCTTCGTCATCAGTTGATGTGACAGGCAGGATGTCAGTGACATTCACGACAGTGCGTATTTGGCTCGGTGGCGGCAACGTTTCGGTGTTTGTTGGGCGTATTTGACTCGGCGGCGGCATTAGTTCGGATCCGTCATTGGGCATGATGATGATCTCAGAGTGGTGTGTTGTATTCAGTGTAGAGTGGTTTGACATGGTCTGTTTCTGTAGTGACGTAGTGAGATGTGTATGTATCTGTGTGTCTTTTGGTTCGGAGTGTTCCTGACGTGTTTTCTTGGGGTATAAGCTGGTAACTGTACCCTGCTGTCTAAGCCTTTGCGCTGTAGGCGCGGGCTGGTCTGTCCGCGGACAGGGCCCTGACCTACGACAATCCCTAACTAACAGGTGTCCCTACGTTTCGGCTTTCCGAAACATCTCGCCTATCAACTATCAATGGGGAAAGAACACGACAATTTTTGGTGCTTTTTTGGAAGGTGGCCAGTTAAGAATGCATTTACACTTTCGTGTGGAGCATTCTCGCTGGTTCCTTGCTTCCGACTCGTCGAATTATTACGTGGAGGCGCGGTCCGTTTGGCGGGATTTGCCCACTGGCCGCGTGGCGGCGCTGAGGTCGCAGTGGCTAGCGGTGGCGTAGCCGACTGCCGTCAGAGCTCGCCCAGCGCTGGTGGCGAGCGGATCGGAGGCGGGAGCTGTGCCGGTCTGCGGCGTAGTCCAGGTGCGGGCGGCACGGAATGGCGTAGGGAAGCCGAAACTTCGTCCACACCAATCTGCTCCTCCCTGGCAATGGACTAGCGTGATTCGGCGCAGTTGAGCATGGCTGACCTCGTGGGAGATGGACGTACACGTAGTTACTCGCAGAGCGTCTCACCTCGGTGCCGGCGCAGCCGGGGTGGGGGTGCTTTATGGGCTCGGGTGCGGCGGCCGGTTGCGCGCGCGCCCCATTGGTCGGCGGCCGCAACAGGGCGAGCTGGTAAAGGTGCGGCGGCGGCTGGCGGCGGGTGCCACTGTGTGGGGAGACGCTGACTAGAGCGGAGCGCTTGCTACTGGTGTTGCTGCTGCCGTACGTTGGTTCGAGATGCCGCCCAAGACTAGCGGGAAGGCCGCCAAGAAGGCTGGCAAGGCGCAGAAGAACATTTCGAAGGGCGACAAGAAGAAGAAGCGCAAGAGGAAGGAGAGCTATGCCATCTACATCTACAAGGTGCTGAAGCAGGTGCACCCTGACACGGGCATCTCGTCGAAGGCGATGAGCATCATGAACAGCTTCGTGAACGACATTTTCGAGCGCATTGCGGCCGAGGCTTCTCGCCTGGCGCACTACAACAAGCGCTCGACCATCACGTCCCGCGAGATCCAGACCGCTGTGCGGCTGTTGCTGCCTGGCGAGCTGGCCAAGCACGCCGTGAGCGAGGGCACGAAGGCGGTGACCAAGTACACGAGCTCCAAGTAAGGAGGTGGCTCTGGAATGGAAGGAAGGATGGAGAAGGCTCCTCCGTTGCGAGAGCGGCAAAACGGCCCTTTTCAGGGCCACCAACTTGCCTTTTGCGGGAAGGGCGGAATTGTTGTTGTTGTTGTTTGTGTGGACGGCTGTGATGTATGTGTGCATTTTGATTGTGGGTGGGGGGGGGCGCGTCAAAGCGTGTTGCGCGGGGTACGGCCACGAGGTTGGTCGCCGTGGCGTGGAATGGTGGCACGCCTCGTTGGCGTGGTTTTTGACCCATTGGTGTTGTTGGTGTGTGTGTGTGTGTGTGTGTGTGTGTTACCCGTCTGCGAGGGGGGACAGTGCGATCGGCGACTTTTGTGTCACCGTAACGACGGCCGTTTGCGGGTTTGTTTTGTTTGCACATCATACATGGCGAGGGTGAAATGTGAAATGTTTTTGTTTGGTTTGTTTTTTTTTTGCCGCCCACTATTCCCTTTGCTGTACGCCGAGTTTGACAATGGTGCGACGTAACTGCAGCGTGGAGGTGTGTGAGTGACGTTGAAATGAACGTGCCATTAAGACGCATTGTTGTTGTATTGTACTGTACGTGTACGGCGACACGCACGATGATGTACCATTCGACTCTGATGTTTGATAGCCGTGTCTGACTGATTGCGTACGACGCACGCACACCGATGTCGTCATTCAAGATGCACGCGTGTCCAGTGCAGTACAGTAAGCGCGACGACGGCGGCGGCGGTCGTTTGTTTGGCGAATGTCTGTACACGTGTTTGTCTGTGTCCATCCGGTATGTATTTGTTTGTTTGAAAGTGTTTTGTGTGTCGGTGACGTGGTCCGATCCGTCGCCCCCTGAGTAACTGTCGATCGGCGCGATAGACCGGCGTCACGCAACTGAACCGAAGTCGTGGGCACACCCGTCATACTGTTGTACACCGTCGCGCTGAGAACGGTAACGAAAGGTTGACTTTGATCGGTCGAATGTCTGGGCAGAACGTGAGGAATGAGGCAAGAGTGCAAGGAGGGGGGGCAAAAGAGAGAGGAAGGGAAAAAGGGGAGAAACGCATTCGTAGAGCAACGGAACGTTCCCGTGTCGGAGGCGTATTGGAGCCGCACTGAAATGCGTTTAACGGCGGCGCGGCTGCAAGTGTCTGCCGTGGTGAACGTTACCTTTGACGGCTGCATTGGGCTTTGCCTTTGCTTTTGCTTTCGCTTTCGCTTTCGCTTTCGCTTTCGCTTTCGCGTTCGCTTTCGCTTTCCCGGATGTACGTAACGTTTGTTGATATGGTTCTGAGGAAGAGTGTATGACAGTGCCGTGCCGTCCATGTTCGTGTGCCCTCCCATTGTGTGTATGCTATTGTCTGTGTACTTGAATGATGTATGTAGGTGTTAGTGGACATGTTTTACCAGTGGGGGGAAATGGATCGTCGATAGTTGCCGTCACTCTGTCACGGTCGAGATGACGCACCCTCCGTACAGAAAGGTGTCGAGAAAGTGAGTGTGTGTGTGTGTGTGTGTGTGTGTGTGTGTGTGTGTGTGTGTGCGTGCGTGCGTCCGTGAATTGGCAGTGTTTGGAGGTGGGCGTGCCCTGCATGTGGCCCGGAAGGCTGTTCGTTAGGCGGTAGTGTTGTGTGGACAGGGGAGGGGCATGCGTAACGCTGCTGGCATGGCATTTCGGGAGATGGGAGGGGGCAAACGAGGAGCGGCGGCCAAAGACGGGACGGGGAGGGGCGCGGTGTGGGTGGCTTGCGCCTGTGCTCGGCGTTGTGGTTTGTGCAAAAGAGGAGGAGAAAAACAATGTGAGTTGCCAGGGAGGGGAGCGGTGTTGTGTTGTGGTTGTCGTGGTGTAGCCGCAGACGCGGCTGTCAGTGAACGTGGCGAGACGGACGGATGCGCGGAGGGGCGGGGGCGGCGCATTTCGCCGGTGCCGTGCCGTGCCGTGCCGTGCCGTGCCATGCCTGAAAGCCGCGTGGTCGCTGTGTTGTTGGTGGCGTGGGGGCGAGGAGAGTACCGTACGGGTGTGCTTGTGCGCCGGAAATGGCACACTGCGCCCGCCCGTCTTGGAGGCTGATGGCTGTGGTGTGGAAATGGGGCGCGGTGATGTTGAAGCAGTTGAAGAACAGAAAAGAAACCAAGAAAACGGAAGGCGTGATGCGGCGGTGGTGGTGAGAGCGGGAAAAACAAAACAAAAAAAAAACAACAAAAAAAAAAAGAAGGAAAAACAACAAGAAAACAAAACGTCTATCAATATTAAAATGTAAATGGAAATGGAAATGGACCCAGGTATAACCTCCCTGCACAAATAGCAGAGAGTCCGATGATAATAAAAATGTGCCAGAATGTTAACGTCCCTACAAAACAAACCCAACGATAATATTAATGAAAGAGTGAACCGTATGTAACATTGCAACAGACATAATGAAACCTGATAAATTGTATAAGGGCAGCAGCGTTGACCTTTGGCCCTGTATTCAGAATAAAAAGAGCCAAAGATCGTTACCCCAATGAAAAAGACACTGAAACACGTATGTAACATAGTAGCGATGGCGAGACATTGTAGCATCTGTGACCAGAGAGTTTGCGCTGGACTGCGCGAGTGTTGCGAGCGGTTCTCAGTCAGTCAGTCAGTCAGTCAGTCAGTCAGTAGTCGTTGCGAGTCCGTAGCTCTGTGTAGTTGAGGGCTGTACTCTGTCAGTAGTCGTCGCGTGCAGTACGCTAATAGTCGTCATGCAGAGCGGTCGGTCAGTAGTAGCAGCCGAGTGCGGTTGTGTGATGTAGGCGGTCGGCAACACTGGTCAAGATGGTGAATAAGGTATACTGTTAATTAATATAATCATTAGATAATGAAAAATTGTATTTATTGTAATTATTCTCCAACAAGTTCCCCAATAATAATGTTTATTTCAAAAGCATTTTTCAAACATTTAATTGTTTATTGAACTAAAGAGTTCGTTGCACTTCACATTTCATTCCACTTCTTTGAAGAAAAATGTCACTAAAATCACAAAAAAAGAGAATATTATTATTTGCAATGCAGTTCCTCCAAGCGCTGCGCAACAACCAGAGCAGAAATGTGACATCCATTTATTCGGAGGTAAGACTTTAATTCTGATTGTTTTGCACAGGGCCAAAGACCGATATTTCGGTTTAATTGAAGTTTCTTGTCACTGAACGGACGTTTTTAAATGTTGTGTGAAGACTTTATATTTGAGTCAGATTGCGAATTTCACATTTTTGTTGCCATTTTCAATACCTCTCATTGTGGGCGAGGTTACAATTAGCGCAATGTCCATTAGCATCCGTAAATAACATTGTCCGTTATTTTAAATTTTGCTGGGAGGTTACAACACACACACAAAAAAAAAAACAAAAAAAACAAAAAATTGCATTTATATCTGCTCCTCAATTGTAGATACCCCTTACACAGCTGTGTGCAATGAATGAGTGCTGGCTGGTAATTAATTGCACTCCTTGGAGGGAAATGCCATAGGAAGTAGTCTTTAAAAAGTGAATGTTTTTCGTTAAGAGACAAAAGTTACTTTAGAAAAAAAGTAATAGTGGGGCTTTTGTTGTTGAACAAAATAAGTACAATGAACATACGTTATCAGATTTGCGCAATGCAGCGTCACACCACCTTTTGATTATAACACAATAGACTATACATCGTCCCGAACCGTGACCAGAGTCGCGAGACGAGCAGAGCACGCCGCCGACGCCCGCTCAGTACAACCGTCCACCCGCTACTACTGTCGACCGACTACTACCTCTCCCGACTCGCGCTACAATATATATATAACAACTGTTCCTGGCGACCCGGTGCGTGCCACTACTGTCGTCTGGCGCGGTCCAAGCGCCGACTAGCAGCGATAAAGAACTCTCTGGTCAGACAGAGATGCTGTCATGCCTCGCCATCGCTCTGGTAATGAATACATACGTGTTGCAGCGTGCGTACCACCGGAACACGCAGTGGCGGAGCCAAAGACTGTGTTGTCGAGGTCGAGTGCGAGCGGGAAGAGAGGCAGCGTCGGCACGGAGATGCAAGCGAGCGCGAGACGCACGGGGGCTGCGGCGTGGCGCGTTTGCGGGTCGGCGCCTTTGGTGGCAACGGCCGGGACAAGCAGCGGTGTATGGTGTGGTGCGGGGCGGACAGGGGCGGAGGCGGCGCGACGACGGCATGGGGGCGAAAACGGGACGGGGGACGGCGGATGTTGAGAGGCGTCACGCGCGGACAGGACACAGACACAGAGACACACAGATTGGAAAGGGAGGGTGCGCGGTAGTAGTTGGGAATGTGCGTACCGTGCGGGATGGGAGTGGGCGAGGAACACGGTCGTGGCCCCTGTTTTGGGTGCGTGTGATGACGTCGGTGTGTTGTGGGAAGGGAAGGTGCTGTGGCGGCGGCGCGTAATGGGCGTAGGCCGAAAAGAGAAAGGAACGTGGGCAGTGTGTTGGCAAGCGTCGGTTCGACTGCGACGTTGATGGGCAGGGCAGGGCAGGGCAGGGCAGGGCAGGGCAGGGCAAGGTTAATGGTGGTAGGAGTAGGCGTGTGGGCGCAAAAAATCTGCCGCTGCAGGCGGTGCCGTAACCGCCATGGCGGGAAGGAGAGAGGGCCAAAGAAAGAAAGAAAGAAAGAAAGAAAGAAAGAAAGAAAGAAGAAAACAAAAAAAAAAAAAAAGGAGGGGGGGGCGAAAGTGGAGAGGCGGTGGTGTGAGAAGGGCGGGGGCGGAAGGAAGGCAGGAAGGACAAGAGGCGAGGCGACGGCTTGCTTTGTGTATCGGTCGGTCTCTGGCTATGCTTCGTTTTCTGCAGCAGGGTCGGTGCGCGGCGTGGCTCGCGGCAGTGGGAACGCCTGGTGGCTGGACGGCCAGCAATGCGGTTGGATGGGCGGCCACAGCACCGCACCTGTGCCCGAGGAGGAGACGCTGGCGGCGGGCCCTGAGGTGAGGCCGGCTCGGCTGGGGCTGTGGATGTGTAGGTGTGCGCCGCTGCTGCAACAACGAGTAAAACGCGAGAAGAAGGGATGGCGGTAGAGAGAAAAAAAAAAAAAAGGTCGTGTTGTGTTGATGCGCAGGCAGACGCGTACAGAGGGACGAGCCCGGTCTGCAGCAGGGTGTGGCCGTGCCGAGTGCAGAGCAGCGGCGGCTCGGTTCGGTTCGGTTCGGCCCGGCCCGGCGGGCCGCGCTGTTGTCGCGGACGTGAGCGCCCCCTGGCGGGTGGCCGGAGGCGGCGCGGCGTGTTGGACGTGTGGCTGGTGGCAGTGCACAATTTGCGAGTTGCTGGCGGTGTGGTGTGGCGGTTGGCGCGTCGGGCGGCGGAGAGGTATGTGTTGCGGGCGCCCTTTGCTGCGCTGCGTCGTTGCGTGTGCCGTACAGGGCGGGCGCTTGTCGACTGTGTGGCGAATTGGCGTGAAACGGCTGCCGAGAGGTGTGTGGTAGCGAGCCGGTCGGTGGTGTCAGTGCGAAGGGGAATGTGCGTGCGTGTTTGGCGGTTTCGGTGTGCTTTTTGCGGCGTGAGAGTGGGAATTAGTGGGGCCGGCTGTTGTGTTGGTTCCTTGTGTCTTGTGTCGCGTAGCTTGATGGCAACGTGGAAGGACGCCGGTTTCGTTTTCGTTTCGAGCCTTGCGTGTGGTTGTCGACGTTGACTGGTTGGCGTGTGCCGATGCACGTGCATGTGTGGGTCGCGAGTGCGTTTTTGGCTGGCTGTGTGTGTGTGTGTGTGTGTGTGTGTGTGTGTTTTGGGGGGGAAGGGGGAGGCGGTGGTGAAAGTGCAGTCGTCGGGTGGGGCTGGGGCTGTGCGTCGTGGCGGAAAGGTGGTAGGTTGCGGGAAGCGAGCCCGTCGTTGACGGTGTCGCGTGAGTTGTGAATCGAGTGGGGCGCGGGGCGCGGGGCGCGTGGCGCGGGGCGCGGGGCGCGGGACAGGAGCAGCGTGCCGCTGCGTCGTGGTCGTCAGCAGAGGCTGTGCGTGTGCTTGTCCTTTTTGTGGGCGGTTCGTGCGAGGCGTTTTTGTTTTGTGTTGCCCTAGTTGTTAGTTTATTTTGTTTGTGTTTGTTATTTTGAGACGACGACTGGTTGGTGGCGTGCGCGCGAAGTGGCGGTGTGCGCTTCCCGTGTCGTTTGTGTTGTTTTGTTTTTTTGTTTTTGTGTGTTTTTTTTTGCACTGGGCCCCGGTGGGTGGGTGCGTGTGTGTCGATTGCCGGCTGGCGAAAGGTGCGCCATCGGCGGGGTGGGTCGCCGGCACAAGTAGAGGCGGCGGCGTTGTTGCTGTTGTTGTGTGGTGTTTGTTTTGTTCGGCTGTGTCGGCGAGCTGTGTTGCGGTGCGTGTGAATGGTGGTGCAAAAGTGCTGGCGTTGGGGCTGCGACTGCGACGGCGGCGAGCCGCGGGCGCGCCATTGATAGTGATGTTGTGAACAGCGGCTGTGTACGGTAGTGGTGTTGTTGTAGCACGACGTGCATCCGGGCCGGCGCGGAAAGCGCAGTTGCGGGCGGTTGCCCTTCGGTGCCAGCCATGTCGCGTGAGCGGCGGGTTGCTCTGGTGTCGACACGTGGTGCTCTGGGTTGTTGTGTGGTGCCCTTTGGCCGGTGGGGGTGGTTCGCGTGTGTCTCGTTCGCGCTCGGTGTCTGGTCGTGGTCGTGCTGCTCCCCCGTCTGTCGGCGGTTTCCGACGTCGTCCCGTCGCGACCTTTCAACCGAAAGTGTGGCGCCCGAAGGTGAACGAACGTAACCCTGACCTCGGCGCTTTACGCTGAGCCGAGCGAACCGAACCGAACCGAACCTAACCTGTGGTGTGGCGAGGTGAGCTCAGCCTGTGAGCCCCTAACGTCTACGTAAGGTAAGCTGTCCGGCTCACGCCTCACGTTTGAACGCTTTTTTAACCTACGTTTGACGCTTCTTAACCTAGCACTGACCCCTTAACCTAACCTAACGTGTAACCTAACCTAACCTAACCTAACCTAACCTAACCTAACCTCTGACGCCTGACGTGTTTGAATGCTTAACCTAAGTTTGACGCTTAACCTAACCCAAGTCCCCTTAACCTAACCCACGTCCACCTAACCTAACCTAACGTAGACGTGTAAACGTAATGTGTAACGCGTAACGTGTAAGGTCGGCTGTCGTGTGTGCTTGACGGCAGATTGGGTTGGTCTGTAGATTCGGATTGCGGTTTGCCTCGGTCGAGGGGTTGTGGGTCGGAAGCGGCGAGGGGCGGCGGCGCCTGTTGCGCAGGCGGCGTCCGTTTGCGGCGGGCAATTGTTGAGAAACGGCTGTGAATGTTGGCGGGCGAGAGGAGGAGGACGGCGCGCGATGTGGCCCGACGGCTGCGGGCCGATCGGGAAACGGCGGGAGGGCGACGGAAGGCGATGGGGCGGCGGAGGCGCGTTTGCACGGCCGTCATCGCCGCACGCCTCGGCTTGTGTGGCTGTGGCGCCGGCCGCGCTGGCCGGGCTGCCGCGGCGACGGTGTGGGAGTTTTGCCGAAGGTTTGGCCATTGTGGCGGGTCGTCGGCTGGGGCTGTGGGGGCGGCATTTGGGCGGGGGCGGCGATTCTCGGCGGGCCGACCCAGGCTGTAGCGCGCGGTAGCTGCAGTTTGGCCGTGGTTTGCGGCGCTGCCGTGGCGACTGGTTGGCGACTGTGGTGTGGCTGTGTGTAGCCCCATCCTCGGTGGTTTGAAAGGCGCGGGCGGTTGTGGCGCAGGTTTGGGGCTGCTCCGCACAGGCTGTCGGACGTTGGGCGGTAGCAAGCGCGGGAGGCGCGGCGCGGCGGCGCGCAGAGTGGCGGCCGCTCTCTCGGCCGTCCGCGCCCGCCCGCGACACTGGCTGGGCCTTGTGATTCTCTGCTCCCGCATTCCGAGTCGTGATGCCGTACCGAGCGGACCGCAGTGAGGAAGCGGAGGGTGTGGCGGATCGCCGTTCGGCAGAGCCTGCTCTGTCGGCGGCCTCATCCGGCCCCCCAACGGAAACAACCCAGCAGACGCCACCGGACGTCGAGATGGACTGCAGCATGGACCAGGGCGGTCGTTATGCGACCCCAGCTCCGGCTGAGGCAGCGAGTGGCGCGGCGGTCGGCAGCACGGCGGGGCTTGCCCCGACGGCTGTCACAAACCGCCGCCCACCTACGACCGATCGGTCCAGACGGACGGGCGTTGCCCAGAGAGGCAGGCGCGCACTTTCGGCGGATGGGGGCTTGCCCCTGCACGCCTTTGCCCGCGCGCTTGATGTTGGTGGCCCGACGGCCGTAACCTCGGCCTCACGCGTGCCACAGCCGACGGCCTTGGCACCCGAGGCCACCACTTCGGCGGAGACAGCGCCTCATGGGGACCCAGCCCACACGCCGGAGGCGGAAAGGCAGCTCGCCTTCCTGATGGGCCTCATCCCAGGCGCTAAACCATCTCCGGATACCATGAAAGAGACGCAGCACTCGCGTAAGCGGCCAGCTGACGCGAGCGCGGAAACACACAGCAAGAGGTCCGCCACTAGCACGCCTAGTAGCGCGCCCACGCTCCGCACCCAGCGGAAGGCGTCGCGGAAGGGATCCAGGACCCTTCACCCGACCGTGGACGACGAGGGTTTCATGCAGCCCTCCCGCAAGCACACAGCCAGGGCTGTGGTGCTTGCGCAACAGTCGGCGGTGCACACCGGCAACCGGTTCGCTGGCCTCTCCAATGATGCCAGTGAGCCCATGGACAGCCAGCAGCAGCAACAGCAGAAGTCGCCCCCTCCACCTCCCGTGGTCATCAAGTGGACCGGCGACTTCCGCGAATTTCGTGAAAAAGTAAAAGCTGTCGTTAAAGGGAACGTGACGTTCAGAGTCGCAGGGCGTGATCTGAACCGTGTCATCACCAAGACGGCAGAAGATTACCGCGGGGTCATGGACCTCGCAGAGAGAGAAGGGCTACACAGCTTCACCTACTCCTCGGAGCCGGTGAAGACGCTCAAAGTCGTGTTCCGCAAGCTCCCGTTCAGTATGGACCCGGGATACTTGCGGGAGCTGCTTGAGGACCTGGGCTTCCCGATACGCGCCACGGCGCGTATGAAGTCACCCAGGGACTTCTCCGACATGCCGCTATTTATGGCGGTTCTGGACGACACCGTCGAGAACCGCAAAATATTCCAGGTGACCCACGTGGCTGATGTCGGCGTCACCGTGGAGAAGCTGCGCAGAAGACGCGGCCCACCGCAGTGCTTCAATTGCCAGGGCCTGGACCATGTGGCGAAGTACTGCAAGATGCCTCCCCGCTGCGTGAAATGCGCTGGGGAGCATCCCAGTCGGGAGTGCAAAATCCCGCGGACGGACGCGCCCACATGCTGCCATTGCGGCGAAAAGCATGTGGCGTGTTTCCGCGGCTGCACTGCCTTCCGGCGCGCTGCAAGAAGAGGACAGCCGGCGCGTTCCGCGCGGGTGCAAAACGGAAGGAGCTACGCATCCGCTGCCACCGCCAGATCAGCTGAGCAGCGTCCTGCCGCCCCCACTGACGTCCAGGGGCGTGGCAGTCAACCGGAGCCTGCGCAGGCGGCGGTAGCCGTGCGCGGGCGCGGACCGCCGAGAGAGCGCCAGCCTGAGCCTCCGCCAGCGGCGGTAGCCGTGCGCGGGCGCGGACCGCCGAGAGAGCACCAGCCAGAGCCTGCGCCAGCGGCGGTAGCCGTGCGCGGGCGCGGACCGCCGAGAGAGCACCCAGCGCCAGCCAGGGTCGGCCGCCGGCGCGGACGGCGGAGGGAGCGCCCTGGCCGTGAGCCAGCGGTCGTTCGAGCGCAGGAGCCAGCATCCTCTCCCAGCACTGACTTTACATCCGCAGCGAGCGTCGCGGACGAAGTCAGGGCCTTGAGAGAGGATTTCAAGCTGCTCCTGCAACAACTCCCGCAGATGATTGCATCTGCAGTGCAGTCGGCCGCCCAGGCCACCACCACACCAGCTGTTCCCACACCCAAACATGGATAGACACATCCAAGGTCTAACCGTTTGCGTGTGGAACGCAAACAGCATTCGCTCCCAAGCGGGAGAATTCCGCCAGTTTCTGCGTGACGAACATGTGGACGTCTGTCTCGTCACAGAAACTTGGCTGAAGCCGGGCGTGAACGTGCGGGCGGCAAACTTCCGCTGCTACCGCACCGACCGGGTCACCCACGGCGGCGGAACGGCGGTGTACGTGAAGACGTCGTTGCGCCACCACCAGGTGCAGCTCCCGGTGACGCCAACCCTGGAGACGACCGGCGTCGTGGTCAACACCTCCGTGGGCCACGTAACATTCGTGGCGGCCTACCGGAAGCCGTCAGGACACCTCAACTCCGGGGACATTGAGACGCTGCTGTCGATGCGCGGGAACCTGTTCATCGGCGGCGATCTCAATGCAAAACACCCGGAGTGGAACTCCAGGGTCACCACCACCAGCGGCAGACGGCTCCTCCGGGTCGTCAACGACCATGACGCCGTGGTGCTGGGTCCCTTCGACCCGACGCACTACCCGGCGCGCGGCCGTCCCGACGTGCTCGACATCGCGATTGTGAAAGGGGCAGCACACAACGCGATCGCGAGCACTCGCTGTGCCCTGTCCTCCGATCACCTGCCAGTGATCTTCGACCTGGACACAGACGGTACGGCGCCTCCTGAGAACCGCTGCGCCCGCCTCAACACCGACTGGGCGCACTTCCAGCAGCACCTGGCAGAGACGGTCGCAGCCACACCTGATCCTGACGAGGAGGGGGTGGATGCAGCACTAGCAGCATTCACCCACTACACACTTGCGGCGGCAGATGCAGCAGCGCCGCGAGGACCGCGGAAGCCGAGGGACAACTCCAAACAGCTTCCGCCGGACATCCTGGCGTTGATCAGTCAGAAGAACCGGGTTTTCCGTGAGTGGCAGATCACGAGAAACCCCGCCACCAAGCGGCTGCTAAACCGCTTGCGCCGGGAGATCTCGGCGGCCGTCGGCCACCACCGTAATCGGGACTGGGCTGGCAGAATAGCCACGCTCAGGATCGATGACGGAAGCGCCTGGGCCATGACCAGGAGCTTCCTGCGCAAGGGGCAGCGCATCCCGCCGCTTCAAGTTGGCCGTGACGTCGTCGCAGAGCCGGACATGAAGGCCAGCGTGCTCGCGGACACCTTCGCCGAGAACTTCTCCACCGTGGACGATGTTGTCGACGAAGACACCATCCAGGAGGTGCAAGAGCGGCTTCCGCTGTACCTGACCCATCAGGAGGCGGACGACGTCATCGAGCCAACCACTGCAGAGGAAGTTCAACACCACCTCGACTCCTTACAGCCCAGGAAGGCGGGGGGGTGCGACAAGATCGACAACGCACTGCTGAAGAAGCTGCCACCGGAAGCAGTGCGTACCGTCACAGCGATCTTTAACGCCATCCTCCGCACAGGCGCCTACCCCGATGCGTGGAAACACGCTGAGGTGGTCGCCATTCCGAAGGCTGGCAAGGACCTCAGGCTGGCGCAGAACTATCGCCCAATAAGCCTGCTGCCCTCCCTCTCGAAGACCTTCGAGAGGATACTCGCCAAACGGCTACAGCGCCACGTCAGTGAAGAAGGCCTGCTTCCTGACGAGCAGTTTGGCTTTCGCAGTGGGCACTCGACGCAGCACCAACTACTGCGACTGGTGGAGCAGGCGATGGCGGCCCTGGAGAGACGCGAGTACCTTGGGGCGGTACTACTCGACGTCTCCAAGGCCTTTGATAGCGTGTGGCACGACGGCCTCCTGTATAAGCTGCTGGTACAGGGGGTACCCGTGTCGTACGTCCGCCTTCTCCAGTCATATCTGCGAGGGCGCACATTCCATGTGCGTGCCGACGGCGGCATGTCGACGGCGCGCCACATACGTGCCGGAGTGCCGCAGGGGTCCGTCCTTGGCCCCCTGCTGTACTCCCTCTTCACCGCTGACGTCCCGAAGACGACGCCGAGGGTTCATCTGGCGCTCTACGCCGATGACACCGCGCTGTACACGCGCAGCATGAGCGCGCAGTTGATGCGCCGCCGCCTGCAGCTCTCCTGCAATGAGATTGGAGCCTGGGCCACCAAATGGCGGCTCAAGTTCAACGCAGGGAAGAGCCAGGCGGTGGTGTTTACTCGCCGCTGCATTCCCGTCGCGCTGCCGCCATTGCGGATCATGGGAGGCCCCATCCCGTGGTCGCGTACTGGAAAGTACCTCGGCGTCACTCTGGATCGACGCCTGACTTGGGGTCCACATATCAGGGAGCTGAGGGGCCGGGCGCTTGGACGGATGCGCTCGCTCTACCCCCTCCTCAACCCCACGACGACACTGCCCACCCACTGCGGCCTCACGCTCTACCTAGCACTAATCAGGCCAGTGCTGGAGTACGCGGCCGTGGTGTGGGGAAATGCCGCCGACACTCACGTCCAGACGCTGCAACGGGTGCAGAACAAAGCCCTTCGGCTGGCGCTCCACCTGCCAAGGGACTACGACACCCGTATGCTGCACGACATCGCGGGAGTTCCGATGCTGAAGCGCCGCTTCCGCGCGCTCGCACGGAACTTCTACGAGTCGGCGAGGAGGTCCAGGAACCCGCTGGTCAGTGGACTGGGAAACCAACTCCACTGGCGACCAGCGACCAGATGGCCAGACCGGTTGCTGGAATAACCCCAGCACCCAGTGACGACGACCAAGAGATGTGAATTCGTGATGACATACCACTAAGAGAGGACCACATGCATCTAGTGAATTCAACACGCAGGAACAGCAGTTGACCCGCTTAACCTGCTTAAAACCGTGCAAGGAATTGCACGTGAGTTTCACACGGCTGATTCTCTGCTCTGCTGCTGTGCTGTGCTTGCGTGCCTGCCGTCCCGCTCGCTCTCGCTGTGTGTTACGCGCGTCGTCGAAATGGCAGATCAGGCGGCTACGAACGAGACTGCTGCGGCACCCGCCGCCACCGGCACTACGAAGAAGGCCAAGTCTGCGTCGTCTGCGAAGAAGCCGCGCGCCAAGCCTGCGCACCCGCGCACCTCTGAGATGGTGACGGCCGCCATCAAGAGTCTGAAGGAGCGCGGCGGGTCGTCGCTGCAGGCGATCAAGAAGTACATAGCCGCGCACTACAAGCTGGACGCGGAGAAGCTGGCGCCGTTTATCAAGAAGTACCTCAAGTCGGCCGTCGTGGCGGGCGAGCTGGTGCAGACGAAGGGGAAGGGCGCGTCCGGCTCGTTCAAGCTTGCCGGCGCCGGCGGCGGGGGGGCGGCCGAGGGCGGCAAGGCTCGTGCTGGCGGTGCCAAGAAGAAGCGCGCCGCTCCGGCCAGCAAGGAGAAGAAGGGCGCCCGTGCGGCCGGCGCAAAGAAGGCTGGTGGCGTGAAGGCGGCGACCGGTCGGAAGGCGGGCGCCGCCAAGAAGGCGTCTGCGGCGTCGGCCGCTCCCGCGGGTGCGAAGAAGGCGGCTGCGGCCAAGCCGGCCAAGGCCAAGTCGCCGTCGAAGGCGAAGAAGGCCGCCAAGGTTCCGACGAAGAAGCC
This sequence comes from Schistocerca americana, assembly GCF_021461395.2. Taxonomy (NCBI): domain Eukaryota; kingdom Metazoa; phylum Arthropoda; class Insecta; order Orthoptera; family Acrididae; genus Schistocerca; species Schistocerca americana. Next base: position 388,842 of record NW_025725532.1, read on the forward strand.
GAAGGCGCCGCGCCCGAAGAAGGCGACGACGCCGTCTAAGGCGAAGGCTTCGCCCAAGAAGAAGAAGTAGAGTAGAGGAGAAAGAGATGGGAAAGGAAGGGTTTGGCGCTTGACTCCGTCGTCCCCACCCCCCGTCGTCGTCTAGTGGCGCGCAAGAGACGCGCGGCCCAAAACGGCCCTTCTCAGGGCCATCAAAGCACGTCGGGGAAGGTTTTGATTGTCGTGTTGCGTTTGGTGTGGGTGTCTGTCTGTATGCCCGTGGGGATGCTGTTTGCGTGCCGTGGTGGTTGGATTGCGGGGGTCGGTGGCGGGTGTGGGCGGCGGTAGCGGTAAGCGGTGTTGTTGTTGTCGTGGTTGATTGTCGCCGTGTTTGTGGCGGCGGCCGACGGTTGGTTTTCTGTCACGTTGTTTTGTTTGAATACGTTGGTTGGCTTGCCTGCGTTCGTTCTTCTCGGATGTCTGTCTTGTCTAGTCGTGTCTGGTCTTTGTTTTGTTCCTTTGTGTGTGTTATGTTTTGCAACGGGGGGCACGTTGAGATGTGGAAGGAGTCGGCGGGGATTTCGGTGGCGTGTAGAGCGAGCGAGCGCGCCTGCCTGGCCGTTGGCCGTCGGAGTGGAGTGCGGGTTTTTTTGTTTTCGAAACGAAAGCGGCGGGCGGGCGGCCGGCCAGCCAGCCACCCGTGCGGTGTGACGTCGGCCGTTGGGTATTGTGCGCTTTGAGCGCCGGGGAGGGATGATGTGTGATTGTTGCGCGCTGCTAGCAGGCAGGCAGAGTGAGCGGGTGTGGCGGACGGACGGGAAGTGGTGGTTTTTGTTTTTGGGTTGCGGGGCGAGAGGCAGGCGACCGACAAAGTTTGCTCGCGACGGAGAGATGTTAGTGGCCCTGAAAAGGGCCGTTTTTGTTTGTGCGGTGCGGTGCCGCGGCGCGGTTTAGGCGCGCTCGCCGCGGATGCGGCGCGCGAGCTGGATGTCCTTGGGCATGATGGTGACGCGCTTGGCGTGGATTGCGCACAGGTTGGTGTCTTCGAAGAGGCCGACGAGGTAGGCCTCGCTGGCCTCCTGCAGGGCCATGACTGCGGAGCTCTGGAAGCGCAGGTCGGTCTTGAAGTCCTGGGCGATCTCGCGCACTAGGCGCTGGAATGGCAGCTTGCGGATGAGCAGCTCTGTGCTCTTCTGGTAGCGCCTGATTTCTCGCAGGGCGACGGTGCCCGGCCTGTAGCGGTGGGGCTTCTTGACGCCTCCGGTGGCGGGCGCGCTCTTCCTCGCCGCCTTGGTGGCGAGCTGTTTGCGCGGCGCCTTTCCGCCGGTGGACTTGCGGGCCGTTTGCTTTGTGCGGGCCATGGCGGTAGCGGTAGCGGTAGCGGAGCGGCGTGCGTGGAGGTTAGGTGCGGCGCGGCGTCCGGTGCTGCCTTGACAACGGGCCCGCGCGCCTCCGTGCTGCGCTTATATGCCCTCGGTTGCGCGTGGTGGGGGGAGGGCGGGCCAGAGTCTATATAGGGGGGCGGCGGGCGCGCTGGGCGCAGACCGTAGCCGACTCGCCAGCCGCTGCAGCTGCTGTTTGTGCACGTTTTGCTTTGCCCGAGGAAGGAAGGATGACAGGCCGCGGCAAGGGAGGAAAGGGGCTCGGCAAGGGTGGCGCCAAGCGGCACCGCAAGGTGTTGCGCGACAACATCCAGGGCATCACGAAGCCCGCCATCCGCCGCCTGGCTCGCAGGGGCGGCGTGAAGCGCATCTCTGGTCTGATCTACGAGGAGACCCGCGGGGTGCTGAAGGTGTTCCTGGAGAACGTGATCCGCGACGCGGTGACGTACACTGAGCACGCCAAGCGCAAGACTGTGACGGCCATGGACGTGGTGTACGCCCTGAAGAGGCAGGGGCGCACCCTGTACGGTTTCGGCGGTTAGGCTGCGTCGCAGCGGGCGCTGGCCTTCCCGCGGCCGTGCTTGTGGGTGGGAGAGACTAGAAAACGGCCCTTTTCAGGGCCACCACACTGTTCGGAAGTTGAAAAGTGCGAAAGAGTCTGTGTTGTTGCTGCGTGTGTGCGCTGTGTTGTTTGTTTGTTTGTTTCTTTCTTTCTTTCTTTCCGTTTGAGCGACGTGATGTGACTGGGAGGGGAGAAGGAAAGGAAACGTGTCATGTGGCTGGCTGTGTGTGGAGCTGCTTCGTTTGTGTGTTTGTTATTGTGTGTCTTTGTATCGATCGCGACGGAGATGGCGGGCTGTGTGTTGTTGTGCGAGAGGCGGTGATTATTTGCTTGCGTGGTTTGGCTCTGTGTGTTTGTTTGCGGCGGCGTTGGGGTTTCCGAGGCAAGGCGTGTGGGCATAGGCGGCCGGATCAGCTGTTTCGTTCGTGTCGACGGCCGTTGCGCGCGGGAGTGGAGGGCGGTGTGTCGACACGCCTCCCTTTAACAATGGTCATTATTGCTGCCGTTGTCGGTTTGGAAGGCGACTGCGACCGTGCAAAATGTGTGTGTGTGTGTGTGTGTGTGTTGGGCCACACGGGCTGTGTGGACGACAAGATGGCGGACGTGCGCCGGCGGCGGCTGTGCTGTGACAGTGCAAAGTTAAAACAAAACAAGGTGCGGCGAGGACGACTGAAATTTTGCTTTGGACGTAGGTTTGTGTGGTGGCCCTGAAAAGGGCCGATTGTTGTGGGCCGAGCCGGCAAAGCGCGTTGCGTGCAGGGGAGCACGCGGCGCTGCGATTGCCTGGCCTCCTTTAGGCCTTCTTCTCGGTCTTCTTTGGCAGCAGGACGGCCTGGATGTTGGGCAGGACACCACCCTGTGCGATGGTGACGCCCGACAGGAGCTTGTTGAGCTCCTCGTCGTTGCGGATGGCAAGCTGCAGGTGGCGCGGGATGATGCGCGTCTTCTTGTTGTCGCGGGCCGCGTTTCCGGCCAGCTCGAGCACCTCAGCCGCGAGGTACTCCATGACGGCGGCGAGGTAGACGGGCGCCCCGGCGCCGACGCGCTCTGCGTAGTTTCCCTTGCGCAGGAGGCGGTGGATTCTGCCGACCGGGAACTGGAGCCCAGCCCTGCTTGAGCGGGACTTTGACTTGCCCTTGACTTTGCCTCCCTTTCCGCGTCCGGACATGGCGATGGGCTAGCGACGGTGCACACGAAACGGAAACGAAAACGACCGGTGCGAGCGGCAGCGAGTCGAGCAGCGGAGTGCGTGCCGGCGCAGCCGGGGTGGGGGTGCTTTATGGGCTCGGGTGCGGCGGCCGGTTGCGCGCGCGCCCCATTGGTCGGCGGCCGCAACAGGGCGAGCTGGTAAAGGTGCGGCGGCGGCTGGCGGCGGGTGCCACTGTGTGGGGAGACGCTGACTAGAGCGGAGCGCTTGCTACTGGTGTTGCTGCTGCCGTACGTTGGTTCGAGATGCCGCCCAAGACTAGCGGGAAGGCCGCCAAGAAGGCTGGCAAGGCGCAGAAGAACATTTCGAAGGGCGACAAGAAGAAGAAGCGCAAGAGGAAGGAGAGCTATGCCATCTACATCTACAAGGTGCTGAAGCAGGTGCACCCTGACACGGGCATCTCGTCGAAGGCGATGAGCATCATGAACAGCTTCGTGAACGACATTTTCGAGCGCATTGCGGCCGAGGCTTCTCGCCTGGCGCACTACAACAAGCGCTCGACCATCACGTCCCGCGAGATCCAGACCGCTGTGCGGCTGTTGCTGCCTGGCGAGCTGGCCAAGCACGCCGTGAGCGAGGGCACGAAGGCGGTGACCAAGTACACGAGCTCCAAGTAAGGAGGTGGCTCTGGAATGGAAGGAAGGATGGAGAAGGCTCCTCCGTTGCGAGAGCGGCAAAACGGCCCTTTTCAGGGCCACCAACTTGCCTTTTGCGGGAAGGGCGGAATTGTTGTTGTTGTTGTTTGTGTGGACGGCTGTGATGTATGTGTGCATTTTGATTGTGGGTGGGGGGGGGCGCGTCAAAGCGTGTTGCGCGGGGTACGGCCACGAGGTTGGTCGCCGTGGCGTGGAATGGTGGCACGCCTCGTTGGCGTGGTTTTTGACCCATTGGTGTTGTTGGTGTGTGTGTGTGTGTGTGTGTGTGTGTTACCCGTCTGCGAGGGGGGACAGTGCGATTGGCGACTTTTGTGTCACCGTAACGACGGCCGTTTGCGGGTTTGTTTTGTTTGCACATCATACATGGCGAGGGTGAAATGTGAAATGTTTTTGTTTGGTTTGTTTTTTTTTTGCCGCCCACTATTCCCTTTGCTGTACGCCGAGTTTGACAATGGTGCGACGTGACTGCAGCGTGGAGGTGTGTGAGTGACGTTGAAATGAACGTGCCATTAAGACGCATTGTTGTTGTATTGTACTGTACGTGTACGGCGACACGCACGATGATGTACCATTCGACTCTGATGTTTGATAGCCGTGTCTGACTGATTGCGTACGACGCACGCACACCGATGTCGTCATTCAAGATGCACGCGTGTCCAGTGCAGTACAGTAAGCGCGACGACGGCGGCGGCGGTCGTTTGTTTGGCGAATGTCTGTACACGTGTTTGTCTGTGTCCATCCGGTATGTATTTGTTTGTTTGAAAGTGTTTTGTGTGTCGGTGACGTGGTCCGATCCGTCGCCCCCTGAGTAACTGTCGATCGGCGCGATAGACCGGCGTCACGCAACTGAACCGAAGTCGTGGGCACACCCGTCATACTGTTGTACACCGTCGCGCTGAGAACGGTAACGAAAGGTTGACTTTGATCGGTCGAATGTCTGGGCAGAACGTGAGGAATGAGGCAAGAGTGCAAGGAGGGGGGGCAAAAGAGAGAGGAAGGGAAAAAGGGGAGAAACGCATTCGTAGAGCAACGGAACGTTCCCGTGTCGGAGGCGTATTGGAGCCGCACTGAAATGCGTTTAACGGCGGCGCGGCTGCAAGTGTCTGCCGTGGTGAACGTTACCTTTGACGGCTGCATTGGGCTTTGCCTTTGCTTTTGCTTTCGCTTTCGCTTTCGCTTTCGCTTTCGCTTTCGCGTTCGCTTTCGCTTTCCCGGATGTACGTAACGTTTGTTGATATGGTTCTGAGGAAGAGTGTATGACAGTGCCGTGCCGTCCATGTTCGTGTGCCCTCCCATTGTGTGTATGCTATTGTCTGTGTACTTGAATGATGTATGTAGGTGTTAGTGGACATGTTTTACCAGTGGGGGGAAATGGATCGTCGATAGTTGCCGTCACTCTGTCACGGTCGAGATGACGCACCCTCCGTACAGAAAGGTGTCGAGAAAGTGAGTGTGTGTGTGTGTGTGTGTGTGTGTGTGTGTGTGTGTGTGTGTGCGTGCGTGCGTCCGTGAATTGGCAGTGTTTGGAGGTGGGCGTGCCCTGCATGTGGCCCGGAAGGCTGTTCGTTAGGCGGTAGTGTTGTGTGGACAGGGGAGGGGCATGCGTAACGCTGCTGGCATGGCATTTCGGGAGATGGGAGGGGGCAAACGAGGAGCGGCGGCCAAAGACGGGACGGGGAGGGGCGCGGTGTGGGTGGCTTGCGCCTGTGCTCGGCGTTGTGGTTTGTGCAAAAGAGGAGGAGAAAAACAATGTGAGTTGCCAGGGAGGGGAGCGGTGTTGTGTTGTGGTTGTCGTGGTGTAGCCGCAGACGCGGCTGTCAGTGAACGTGGCGAGACGGACGGATGCGCGGAGGGGCGGGGGCGGCGCATTTCGCCGGTGCCGTGCCGTGCCGTGCCGTGCCGTGCCATGCCTGAAAGCCGCGTGGTCGCTGTGTTGTTGGTGGCGTGGGGGCGAGGAGAGTACCGTACGGGTGTGCTTGTGCGCCGGAAATGGCACACTGCGCCCGCCCGTCTTGGAGGCTGATGGCTGTGGTGTGGAAATGGGGCGCGGTGATGTTGAAGCAGTTGAAGAACAGAAAAGAAACCAAGAAAACGGAAGGCGTGATGCGGCGGTGGTGGTGAGAGCGGGAAAAACAAAACAAAAAAAAAACAACAAAAAAAAAAGAAGGAAAAACAACAAGAAAACAAAACGTCTATCAATATTAAAATGTAAATGGAAATGGAAATGGACCCAGGTATAACCTCCCTGCACAAATAGCAGAGAGTCCGATGATAATAAAAATGTGCCAGAATGTTAACGTCCCTACAAAACAAACCCAACGATAATATTAATGAAAGAGTGAACCGTATGTAACATTGCAACAGACATAATGAAACCTGATAAATTGTATAAGGGCAGCAGCGTTGACCTTTGGCCCTGTATTCAGAATAAAAAGAGCCAAAGATCGTTACCCCAATGAAAAAGACACTGAAACACGTATGTAACATAGTAGCGATGGCGAGACATTGTAGCATCTGTGACCAGAGAGTTTGCGCTGGACTGCGCGAGTGTTGCGAGCGGTTCTCAGTCAGTCAGTCAGTCAGTCAGTCAGTAGTCGTTGCGAGTCCGTAGCTCTGTGTAGTTGAGGGCTGTACTCTGTCAGTAGTCGTCGCGTGCAGTACGCTAATAGTCGTCATGCAGAGCGGTCGGTCAGTAGTAGCAGCCGAGTGCGGTTGTGTGATGTAGGCGGTCGGCAACACTGGTCAAGATGGTGAATAAGGTATACTGTTAATTAATATAATCATTAGATAATGAAAAATTGTATTTATTGTAATTATTCTCCAACAAGTTCCCCAATAATAATGTTTATTTCAAAAGCATTTTTCAAACATTTAATTGTTTATTGAACTAAAGAGTTCGTTGCACTTCACATTTCATTCCACTTCTTTGAAGAAAAATGTCACTAAAATCACAAAAAAAGAGAATATTATTATTTGCAATGCAGTTCCTCCAAGCGCTGCGCAACAACCAGAGCAGAAATGTGACATCCATTTATTCGGAGGTAAGACTTTAATTCTGATTGTTTTGCACAGGGCCAAAGACCGATATTTCGGTTTAATTGAAGTTTCTTGTCACTGAACGGACGTTTTTAAATGTTGTGTGAAGACTTTATATTTGAGTCAGATTGCGAATTTCACATTTTTGTTGCCATTTTCAATACCTCTCATTGTGGGCGAGGTTACAATTAGCGCAATATCCATTAGCATCCGTAAATAACATTGTCCGTTATTTTAAATTTTGCTGGGAGGTTACAACACACACACAAAAAAAAAAACAAAAAAAACAAAAAATTGCATTTATATCTGCTCCTCAATTGTAGATACCCCTTACACAGCTGTGTGCAATGAATGAGTGCTGGCTGGTAATTAATTGCACTCCTTGGAGGGAAATGCCATAGGAAGTAGTCTTTAAAAAGTGAATGTTTTTCGTTAAGAGACAAAAGTTACTTTAGAAAAAAAGTAATAGTGGGGCTTTTGTTGTTGAACAAAATAAGTACAATGAACATACGTTATCAGATTTGCGCAATGCAGCGTCACACCACCTTTTGATTATAACACAATAGACTATACATCGTCCCGAACCGTGACCAGAGTCGCGAGACGAGCAGAGCACGCCGCCGACGCCCGCTCAGTACAACCGTCCACCCGCTACTACTGTCGACCGACTACTACCTCTCCCGACTCGCGCTACAATATATATATAACAACTGTTCCTGGCGACCCGGTGCGTGCCACTACTGTCGTCTGGCGCGGTCCAAGCGCCGACTAGCAGCGATAAAGAACTCTCTGGTCAGACAGAGATGCTGTCATGCCTCGCCATCGCTCTGGTAATGAATACATACGTGTTGCAGCGTGCGTACCACCGGAACACGCAGTGGCGGAGCCAAAGACTGTGTTGTCGAGGTCGAGTGCGAGCGGGAAGAGAGGCAGCGTCGGCACGGAGATGCAAGCGAGCGCGAGACGCACGGGGGCTGCGGCGTGGCGCGTTTGCGGTCGGCGCCTTTGGTGGCAACGGCCGGGACAAGCAGCGGTGTATGGTGTGGTGCGGGGCGGACAGGGGCGGAGGCGGCGCGACGACGGCATGGGGGCGAAAACGGGACGGGGGACGGCGGATGTTGAGAGGCGTCACGCGCGGACAGGACACAGACACAGAGACACACAGATTGGAAAGGGAGGGTGCGCGGTAGTAGTTGGGAATGTGCGTACCGTGCGGGATGGGAGTGGGCGAGGAACACGGTCGTGGCCCCTGTTTTGGGTGCGTGTGATGACGTCGGTGTGTTGTGGGAAGGGAAGGTGCTGTGGCGGCGGCGCGTAATGGGCGTAGGCCGAAAAGAGAAAGGAACGTGGGCAGTGTGTTGGCAAGCGTCGGTTCGACTGCGACGTTGATGGGCAGGGCAGGGCAGGGCAGGGCAGGGCAGGGCAGGGCAAGGTTAATGGTGGTAGGAGTAGGCGTGTGGGCGCAAAAAATCTGCCGCTGCAGGCGGTGCCGTAACCGCCATGGCGGGAAGGAGAGAGGGCCAAAGAAAGAAAGAAAGAAAGAAAGAAAGAAAGAAAGAAAGAAGAAAACAAAAAAAAAAAAAAGGAGGGGGGGGCGAAAGTGGAGAGGCGGTGGTGTGAGAAGGGCGGGGGCGGAAGGAAGGCAGGAAGGACAAGAGGCGAGGCGACGGCTTGCTTTGTGTATCGGTCGGTCTCTGGCTATGCTTCGTTTTCTGCAGCAGGGTCGGTGCGCGGCGTGGCTCGCGGCAGTGGGAACGCCTGGTGGCTGGACGGCCAGCAATGCGGTTGGATGGGCGGCCACAGCACCGCACCTGTGCCCGAGGAGGAGACGCTGGCGGCGGGCCCTGAGGTGAGGCCGGCTCGGCTGGGGCTGTGGATGTGTAGGTGTGCGCCGCTGCTGCAACAACGAGTAAAACGCGAGAAGAAGGGATGGCGGTAGAGAGAAAAAAAAAAAAAAGGTCGTGTTGTGTTGATGCGCAGGCAGACGCGTACAGAGGGACGAGCCCGGTCTGCAGCAGGGTGTGGCCGTGCCGAGTGCAGAGCAGCGGCGGCTCGGTTCGGTTCGGTTCGGCCCGGCCCGGCGGGCCGCGCTGTTGTCGCGGACGTGAGCGCCCCCTGGCGGGTGGCCGGAGGCGGCGCGGCGTGTTGGACGTGTGGCTGGTGGCAGTGCACAATTTGCGAGTTGCTGGCGGTGTGGTGTGGCGGTTGGCGCGTCGGGCGGCGGAGAGCTATGTGTTGCGGGCGCCCTTTGCTGCGCTGCGTCGTTGCGTGTGCCGTACAGGGCGGGCGCTTGTCGACTGTGTGGCGAATTGGCGTGAAACGGCTGCCGAGAGGTGTGTGGTAGCGAGCCGGTCGGTGGTGTCAGTGCGAAGGGGAATGTGCGTGCGTGTTTGGCGGTTTCGGTGTGCTTTTTGCGGCGTGAGAGTGGGAATTAGTGGGGCCGGCTGTTGTGTTGGTTCCTTGTGTCTTGTGTCGCGTAGCTTGATGGCAACGTGGAAGGACGCCGGTTTCGTTTTCGTTTCGAGCCTTGCGTGTGGTTGTCGACGTTGACTGGTTGGCGTGTGCCGATGCACGTGCATGTGTGGGTCGCGAGTGCGTTTTTGGCTGGCTGTGTGTGTGTGTGTGTGTGTGTGTGTGTGTGTGTGTGTTTTGGGGGGGAAGGGGGAGGCGGTGGTGAAAGTGCAGTCGTCGGGTGGGGCTGGGGCTGTGCGTCGTGGCGGAAAGGTGGTAGGTTGCGGGAAGCGAGCCCGTCGTTGACGGTGTCGCGTGAGTTGTGAATCGAGTGGGGCGCGGGGCGCGGGGCGCGTGGCGCGGGGCGCGGGGCGCGGGACAGGAGCAGCGTGCCGCTGCGTCGTGGTCGTCAGCAGAGGCTGTGCGTGTGCTTGTCCTTTTTGTGGGCGGTTCGTGCGAGGCGTTTTTGTTTTGTGTTGCCCTAGTTGTTAGTTTATTTTGTTTGTGTTTGTTATTTTGAGACGACGACTGGTTGGTGGCGTGCGCGCGAAGTGGCGGTGTGCGCTTCCCGTGTCGTTTGTGTTGTTTTGTTTTTTTGTTTTTGTGTGTTTTTTTTTGCACTGGGCCCCGGTGGGTGGGTGCGTGTGTGTCGATTGCCGGCTGGCGAAAGGTGCGCCCTCGGCGGGGTGGGTCGCCGGCACAAGTAGAGGCGGCGGCGTTGTTGCTGTTGTTGTGTGGTGTTTGTTTTGTTCGGCTGTGTCGGCGAGCTGTGTTGCGGTGCGTGTGAATGGTGGTGCAAAAGTGCTGGCGTTGGGGCTGCGACTGCGACGGCGGCGAGCCGCGGGCGCGCCATTGATAGTGATGTTGTGAACAGCGGCTGTGTACGGTAGTGGTGTTGTTGTAGCACGACGTGCATCCGGGCCGGCGCGGAAAGCGCAGTTGCGGGCGGTTGCCCTTCGGTGCCAGCCATGTCGCGTGAGCGGCGGGTTGCTCTGGTGTCGACACGTGGTGCTCTGGGTTGTTGTGTGGTGCCCTTTGGCCGGTGGGGGTGGTTCGCGTGTGTCTCGTTCGCGCTCGGTGTCTGGTCGTGGTCGTGCTGCTCCCCCGTCTGTCGGCGGTTTCCGACGTCGTCCCGTCGCGACCTTTCAACCGAAAGTGTGGCGCCCGAAGGTGAACGAACGTAACCCTGACCTCGGCGCTTTACGCTGAGCCGAGCGAACCGAACCGAACCGAACCTAACCTGTGGTGTGGCGAGGTGAGCTCAGCCTGTGAGCCCCTAACGTCTACGTAAGGTAAGCTGTCCGGCTCACGCCTCACGTTTGAACGCTTTTTTAACCTACGTTTGACGCTTCTTAACCTAGCACTGACCCCTTAACCTAACCTAACGTGTAACCTAACCTAACCTAACCTAACCTAACCTAACCTAACCTCTGACGCCTGACGTGTTTGAATGCTTAACCTAAGTTTGACGCTTAACCTAACCCAAGTCCCCTTAACCTAACCCACGTCCACCTAACCTAACCTAACGTAGACGTGTAAACGTAATGTGTAACGCGTAACGTGTAAGGTCGGCTGTCGTGTGTGCTTGACGGCAGATTGGGTTGGTCTGTAGATTCGGATTGCGGTTTGCCTCGGTCGAGGGGTTGTGGGTCGGAAGCGGCGAGGGGCGGCGGCGCCTGTTGCGCAGGCGGCGTCCGTTTGCGGCGGGCAATTGTTGAGAAACGGCTGTGAATGTTGGCGGGCGAGAGGAGGAGGACGGCGCGCGATGTGGCCCGACGGCTGCGGGCCGATCGGGAAACGGCGGGAGGGCGACGGAAGGCGATGGGGCGGCGGAGGCGCGTTTGCACGGCCGTCATCGCCGCACGCCTCGGCTTGTGTGGCTGTGGCGCCGGCCGCGCTGGCCGGGCTGCCGCGGCGACGGTGTGGGAGTTTTGCCGAAGGTTTGGCCATTGTGGCGGGTCGTCGGCTGGGGCTGTGGGGGCGGCATTTGGGCGGGGGCGGCGATTCTCGGCGGGCCGACCCAGGCTGTAGCGCGCGGTAGCTGCAGTTTGGCCGTGGTTTGCGGCGCTGCCGTGGCGACTGGTTGGCGACTGTGGTGTGGCTGTGTGTAGCCCCATCCTCGGTGGTTTGAAAGGCGCGGGCGGTTGTGGCGCAGGTTTGGGGCTGCTCCGCACAGGCTGTCGGACGTTGGGCGGTAGCAAGCGCGGGAGGCGCGGCGCGGCGGCGCGCAGAGTGGCGGCCGCTCTCTCGGCCGTCCGCGCCCGCCCGCGACACTGGCTGGGCCTTGTGATTCTCTGCTCTGCTGCTGTGCTGTGCTTGCGTGCCTGCCGTCCCGCTCGCTCTCGCTGTGTGTTACGCGCGTCGTCGAAATGGCAGATCAGGCGGCTGCGAACGAGACTGCTGCGGCACCCGCCGCCACCGGCACTACGAAGAAGGCCAAGTCTGCGTCGTCTGCGAAGAAGCCGCGCGCCAAGCCTGCGCACCCGCGCACCTCTGAGATGGTGACGGCCGCCATCAAGAGTCTGAAGGAGCGCGGCGGGTCGTCGCTGCAGGCGATCAAGAAGTACATAGCCGCGCACTACAAGCTGGACGCGGAGAAGCTGGCGCCGTTTATCAAGAAGTACCTCAAGTCGGCCGTCGTGGCGGGCGAGCTGGTGCAGACGAAGGGGAAGGGCGCGTCCGGCTCGTTCAAGCTTGCCGGCGCCGGCGGCGGGGGGGCGGCCGAGGGCGGCAAGGCTCGTGCTGGCGGTGCCAAGAAGAAGCGCGCCGCTCCGGCCAGCAAGGAGAAGAAGGGCGCCCGTGCGGCCGGCGCAAAGAAGGCTGGTGGCGTGAAGGCGGCGACCGGTCGGAAGGCGGGCGCCGCCAAGAAGGCGTCTGCGGCGTCGGCCGCTCCCGCGGGTGCGAAGAAGGCGGCTGCGGCCAAGCCGGCCAAGGCCAAGTCGCCGTCGAAGGCGAAGAAGGCCGCCAAGGTTCCGACGAAGAAGCCGAAGGCGCCGCGCCCGAAGAAGGCGACGACGCCGTCTAAGGCGAAGGCTTCGCCCAAGAAGAAGAAGTAGAGTAGAGGAGAAAGAGATGGGAAAGGAAGGGTTTGGCGCTTGACTCCGTCGTCCCCACCCCCCGTCGTCGTCTAGTGGCGCGCAAGAGACGCGCGGCCCAAAACGGCCCTTCTCAGGGCCATCAAAGCACGTCGGGGAAGGTTTTGATTGTCGTGTTGCGTTTGGTGTGGGTGTCTGTCTGTATGCCCGTGGGGATGCTGTTTGCGTGCCGTGGTGGTTGGATTGCGGGGGTCGGTGGCGGGTGTGGGCGGCGGTAGCGGTAAGCGGTGTTGTTGTTGTCGTGGTTGATTGTCGCCGTGTTTGTGGCGGCGGCCGACGGTTGGTTTTCTGTCACGTTGTTTTGTTTGAATACGTTGGTTGGCTTGCCTGCGTTCGTTCTTCTCGGATGTCTGTCTTGTCTAGTCGTGTCTGGTCTTTGTTTTGTTCCTTTGTGTGTGTTATGTTTTGCAACGGGGGGCACGTTGAGATGTGGAAGGAGTCGGCGGGGATTTCGGTGGCGTGTAGAGCGAGCGAGCGCGCCTGCCTGGCCGTTGGCCGTCGGAGTGGAGTGCGGGTTTTTTTGTTTTCGAAACGAAAGCGGCGGGCGGGCGGCCGGCCAGCCAGCCACCCGTGCGGTGTGACGTCGGCCGTTGGGTATTGTGCGCTTTGAGCGCCGGGGAGGGATGATGTGTGATTGTTGCGCGCTGCTAGCAGGCAGGCAGAGTGAGCGGGTGTGGCGGACGGACGGGAAGTGGTGGTTTTTGTTTTTGGGTTGCGGGGCGAGAGGCAGGCGACCGACAAAGTTTGCTCGCGACGGAGAGATGTTAGTGGCCCTGAAAAGGGCCGTTTTTGTTTGTGCGGTGCGGTGCCGCGGCGCGATTTAGGCGCGCTCGCCGCGGATGCGGCGCGCGAGCTGGATGTCCTTGGGCATGATGGTGACGCGCTTGGCGTGGATTGCGCACAGGTTGGTGTCTTCGAAGAGGCCGACGAGGTAGGCCTCGCTGGCCTCCTGCAGGGCCATGACTGCGGAGCTCTGGAAGCGCAGGTCGGTCTTGAAGTCCTGGGCGATCTCGCGCACTAGGCGCTGGAATGGCAGCTTGCGGATGAGCAGCTCTGTGCTCTTCTGGTAGCGCCTGATTTCTCGCAGGGCGACGGTGCCCGGCCTGTAGCGGTGGGGCTTCTTGACGCCTCCGGTGGCGGGCGCGCTCTTCCTCGCCGCCTTGGTGGCGAGCTGTTTGCGCGGCGCCTTTCCGCCGGTGGACTTGCGGGCCGTTTGCTTTGTGCGGGCCATGGCGGTAGCGGTAGCGGTAGCGGAGCGGCGTGCGTGGAGGTTAGGTGCGGCGCGGCGTCCGGTGCTGCCTTGACAACGGGCCCGCGCGCCTCCGTGCTGCGCTTATATGCCCTCGGTTGCGCGTGGTGGGGGGAGGGCGGGCCAGAGTCTATATAGGGGGGCGGCGGGCGCGCTGGGCGCAGACCGTAGCCGACTCGCCAGCCGCTGCAGCTGCTGTTTGTGCACGTTTTGCTTTGCCCGAGGAAGGAAGGATGACAGGCCGCGGCAAGGGAGGAAAGGGGCTCGGCAAGGGTGGCGCCAAGCGGCACCGCAAGGTGTTGCGCGACAACATCCAGGGCATCACGAAGCCCGCCATCCGCCGCCTGGCTCGCAGGGGCGGCGTGAAGCGCATCTCTGGTCTGATCTACGAGGAGACCCGCGGGGTGCTGAAGGTGTTCCTGGAGAACGTGATCCGCGACGCGGTGACGTACACTGAGCACGCCAAGCGCAAGACTGTGACGGCCATGGACGTGGTGTACGCCCTGAAGAGGCAGGGGCGCACCCTGTACGGTTTCGGCGGTTAGGCTGCGTCGCAGCGGGCGCTGGCCTTCCCGCGGCCGTGCTTGTGGGTGGGAGAGACTAGAAAACGGCCCTTTTCAGGGCCACCACACTGTTCGGAAGTTGAAAAGTGCGAAAGAGTCTGTGTTGTTGCTGCGTGTGTGCGCTGTGTTGTTTGTTTGTTTGTTTCTTTCTTTCTTTCTTTCCGTTTGAGCGACGTGATGTGACTGGGAGGGGAGAAGGAAAGGAAACGTGTCATGTGGCTGGCTGTGTGTGGAGCTGCTTCGTTTGTGTGTTTGTTATTGTGTGTCTTTGTATCGATCGCGACGGAGATGGCGGGCTGTGTGTTGTTGTGCGAGAGGCGGTGATTATTTGCTTGCGTGGTTTGGCTCTGTGTGTTTGTTTGCGGCGGCGTTGGGGTTTCCGAGGCAAGGCGTGTGGGCATAGGCGGCCGGATCAGCTGTTTCGTTCGTGTCGACGGCCGTTGCGCGCGGGAGTGGAGGGCGGTGTGTCGACACGCCTCCCTTTAACAATGGTCATTATTGCTGCCGTTGTCGGTTTGGAAGGCGACTGCGACCGTGCAAAATGTGTGTGTGTGTGTGTGTGTGTGTTGGGCCACACGGGCTGTGTGGACGACAAGATGGCGGACGTGCGCCGGCGGCGGCTGTGCTGTGACAGTGCAAAGTTAAAACAAAACAAGGTGCGGCGAGGACGACTGAAATTTTGCTTTGGACGTAGGTTTGTGTGGTGGCCCTGAAAAGGGCCGATTGTTGTGGGCCGAGCCGGCAAAGCGCGTTGCGTGCAGGGGAGCACGCGGCGCTGCGATTGCCTGGCCTCCTTTAGGCCTTCTTCTCGGTCTTCTTTGGCAGCAGGACGGCCTGGATGTTGGGCAGGACACCACCCTGTGCGATGGTGACGCCCGACAGGAGCTTGTTGAGCTCCTCGTCGTTGCGGATGGCAAGCTGCAGGTGGCGCGGGATGATGCGCGTCTTCTTGTTGTCGCGGGCCGCGTTTCCGGCCAGCTCGAGCACCTCAGCCGCGAGGTACTCCATGACGGCGGCGAGGTAGACGGGCGCCCCGGCGCCGACGCGCTCTGCGTAGTTTCCCTTGCGCAGGAGGCGGTGGATTCTGCCGACCGGGAACTGGAGCCCAGCCCTGCTTGAGCGGGACTTTGACTTGCCCTTGACTTTGCCTCCCTTTCCGCGTCCGGACATGGCGATGGGCTAGCGACGGTGCACACGAAACGGAAACGAAAACGACCGGTGCGAGCGGCAGCGAGTCGAGCAGCGGAGTGCGTGCCGGCGCAGCCGGGGTGGGGGTGCTTTATGGGCTCGGGTGCGGCGGCCGGTTGCGCGCGCGCCCCATTGGTCGGCGGCCGCAACAGGGCGAGCTGGTAAAGGTGCGGCGGCGGCTGGCGGCGGGTGCCAGGTGCCGGCCAGCGGCCAAGCTGTGCTTCCGAAGCGTGCGGACGCTGTTCTTACTGCGCTCCGCCGCCTTTGTGTTGTCACGGCTGGGGATTTCCGACTGCCGCTCCCGCCACGGAGTGGCCGCCTCGCTGCTTGGGACTCGTGCGCCTCGTCGCCGACCTTGGTGGCTCCGTCGACTGCAGGCTCGTTTACGAGCGTGCAGTAGCAATCTTGTCGTTGTCTTAAATTCTGTTCATGATGCTCGTCGCGATTCCAGGTTAGCTGGACTCTAGGCTGGATAGTGAGGGAATTAGTGAGTCAGGGCCCCCTTCACGTGGGACCAGCCCGCGCTCACAGAGGCAAAGGCAGATTACAAAGCATCATATCCGACTGTCTGAGATTCTAGAATCATCCTTTCACCCACCCCAGTCCGCCGTGGTCCCCGCTGGGGCTCCCGCGGCCAAAAATCATCCGACTACACACACAAACCACACTGACTGCCATACAGACAATGTATCATCTTCACTAGGCAATATGGCGGGGGACGATCAAAAGACCAAAAAGAAAACTAAGCGAAAAATCGACACAAGCCAGGCAGAGGGTTCATCTGACTCGAAGCGGAAGATCGAGGATACGAGAGATGACCACGATCCTGACTCAGACCAGACACCCATTGCAGATGAAACCATGGAAGCGGAATCAGTACAACCCCAAGTACCAACCCAAAACCGTTTCAGCGAACTTCCTGACAATGACCCAGGCCACAATGCAGTCCCTCCAAACAACGGAAGGACAAAGTTCAATGTGCCACCAATAGTTGTCTTTGACACAAAAAGCTACATCAAAATCCTTCAGGTGATCAAACCAACCCTCAGTGGAACACTGAAGTCTCACTCCAGGGGGGGAAGAATAACTTATCAGTTCAGCGAAGCGAAGGACTTCAATGCACTATGCACACTTCTGAAGAACGAAAACATACCGTTCTACACTCACGAATTAAACCAGAAAAGACCCCTAAAAGTGGTGATAAAGAAACTACTAGTCACCATGGAACCACAACTCATACATGACGCGCTCTCCCTTCTTGGATTACCAGTACACAAGGTCACCCAAATGTCCATCCTGGACGAAGGTGCCACGGAGAGAAGGTTGCGACCAAACTTCATAGTAGAACTGGAAAACACAGATGAAGGCAGAAAAGTATACAAACTTAAGTCACTGCTGCACCTAGGAGTGACTGTAGAGTCATACAGGGCCCCCAAAGGCCCAACACAATGTCACAACTGCCAAGGATTCAACCATGGCGCCAGAAACTGCCATCTCAAGCCAAACTGTGTAAAATGCGGCAAACAGCACGCGACTGCTACCTGCACCAAAAAACGAGAAGAAAAACCGAAATGCTACAACTGTGAGGGAGAGCATACGGCAAATTTCAAAAAATGTCTAGTTTACCTAGAAATTCTCAAGAAAAGGGAGGAGAAAAAGAATGCCTCCACCACAGCCAGAAATCAAACAAAACTTCCACCAGCACCTGCGATGACTGGAAAAAGCTGGCCAACCCTACGACCCCGACAAACCTGGACTAATCAAAATCCGGCAAACGCACCGACTTCAGCGGCCCAGAACGAGGCACCAACCGCGCAAGACGGAGGAGCCAACACCCCCTTCCCTGGAATCGCAAGCCTGGGAACAGATGTAAAAGAAATTCTCGGCCTCATCAATCAGTTCAACGTCCCAAAAATACTGGGAACAATTCAGAACACAGCAGCCCAGCTAAGGCAAGCTGCTGATCCGATCTCAAAATTCACGATTATATGCCATGCAGTTGTCAGTCTTCTCGGGCCTTAATCAAAGAAGCACAATCATGACTTGGAATGCCAATGGCATTCTATTTCAAAGGAATACCCTCCAAGAATTCCTTGACTCATACAATGTTGGTGTGGCACTAATTACAGAAACGCACCTAACACCAGATGATAAATTTAAAGTACGGAACTACACAATGTACAGAACTGACAGGCCAAACCGGCAAGGGGGCGGTACAGCCGTGTTAGTCAAAAACAGATTGCCGCACAGAAGACTAAACACGCCAAGACTCAGAAGAGCAGAAGCCACAGCAGTAGAAACGACAATAGAGGGGAAAACAGCCACCCTAATCGCTGTGTACAACCCTCCATGTAAACCAAATATTCAACCTGAAGACCTAACTGACCTGACAAACATGGCCGAATACATCATTATAGGTGGGGACTTAAATTCCAAACATGGCACATGGAACTGCAGGGCCACCAACACCAATGGAAGAATACTACGGAAATACCTGGACAACCATAGGAGCCTAACAGTCCTAGCGCCAGACACCCCTACTCATTTCCCATACTACTCGACACACAGACCAGACATACTGGACATATTTATATGCAAAAACCTGAGACACCAGGCCACCATTACCGTGGTAAATGATCTGGACTCAGATCATAATCCAGTTTTAATGACATTAGATGACAACCCGGCAAGGCAGTTCGACACCAGAACTATTAAATCGTTTCACACAAACTGGGAAACGTTCAACAACATTGTTCAGGGAAAAACACCGGAGATTCCTCAGCTCCACACAAGGAGAGCAATCAACACAGCAGTAGAAAACATCAGCAAAATCATAGTAGAAAGCGGGAAGAAAGCCACCACTGCTATAATCCACACCACATCCAGAAATGCTCTCCCTCAGCACATCCAAGACTTACTGCAAGAAAAGAAATACCACCGCCAGAGATGGCAAACCCTTAGGGACCCAGCAGACCGAGCCAGAACCGACAGACTCGCCAGAAGAGTCAGACGCGAACTTCAGGCCTTTAGAGAATCCACCTGGGGAGATGTTCTACGCGATGCAGACAACAACACCGAAAAGTTCTGGAAACTTGTCAAAACCAGAAAGGGGAAACCAGTTGACAATAAGCCACTCCACGGCAGGAACGGAATCGTTTACGAACCGGAGGATAAGGCTGAAACAATGGCCGACACTCTCGAACTACAATTCACCACGCCAGCAGCTGTGGATGACGAGAGTGATGATCACGAGGAACACGTCATAAGACATGTCAACAGAATACTCAGAACCCCAAGCGACACCTCATTTCCACCAGTGGACTCTGAAACAGTCAGAACATGCTTCAGAAACATAGGAAACAAAAAGGCGCCTGGACCAGACAACATCCTACCCCTACAACTGAAACATCTACCTCAAAACGCACTAGAGTTTCTAACAGCAATCTACAACGCTTGCCTAACCTTGCAGTATTTTCCCATGGCTTGGAAACAAGCTAAGGTGATAACCATACCAAAGCCAAATAAGGACCACCTTTTCCCCCAGAACCACAGACCAATTTCCTTACTGAGTTTCTTGGGGAAAGTCCTAGAAAGGTTCATCTACAAGGAGCTCCAGAAATTCAGCACAGAAAACATCATCATCATACAGGAACAGTTCGGCTTCAGGGGTGAACACAGCACCATTCACCAATCGATGAGACTGACTGACGAACTATGCAGAGCTCGAAGTATCAGGCACAGCACAGGGGCAGTCTTCCTTGACATAGAAAAGGCCTTTGATAAGGTCTGGCACCAGGGCCTTATCTACAAGCTCAACCTACAAGGCTGTCCCAAACACATCATACAAATCCTGGCATCCTTCCTTAGGAACAGAACTTTTTATGTAAGACTATCAGGTGCCCAAAGTAACATCAGACAAATAGAAGCTGGAGTGCCCCAAGGTTCAGTATTGGGCCCAGCTCTCTACTCTCACTATACAAATGACGTACCAAAGCAACCAGGGGGCCACCTGTCACTGTTTGCTGACGACACTGCGGTGTACAGGAGCAGTAAAAACTTACTGTTCATCGCCAGGAAACTCCAGGATCACCTACAATTAATCCAGAACTGGGCTAACCTGTGGAAGATAACCATAAATAGTGCCAAAACACAGGCTATTATGTTCACCCACAGGAGAATGAGCCCAAACATAGCCATTAGATTTAACAACGTAAACTTAGAATGGAATGATCATGTAAAATACTTAGGCATAACATTTGACAAAAGACTGACATTCAGTGAACATGTCACCCAAATCTGTAACAGAGGGTCACAGCACATATGTACATTATACCCCCTCCTCAAAGGAGAAGGACTATCAGTAAATACCAAGTTAAAACTATACAAATCAGTAGTGCTACCATCCATACTATACGGTTCAGAACTCTGGTCACTGGCTTCAAACAAGAACATCAAAAAAGTTCAAGCAGTGCAAAATAGATTCTTGCGCTTGGCACTAAATGCGTCCCGCTATTTGCCAAACAGACACCTGTACCTCTTGGCAAATATCGAGCCAATCTCGCAACTCATCAAAACAAAATCCGAAAAATTCTTTGCCTCAACCTCCATTTCTAATCATCCAACCATCAGAAACTTAGGAATCATTCCCGACAACCCCACAGCAAAATACCCGAAAATGACGCTCACGCGCCAATTTCACGTCTAAAAATCAAACAATCCGACTAACATTCAGTCATGAAACACTACTCAATTCATTATCAAACACATCCCTTATCATCCTACCACTTTATCATGCAACATCACTCATGACGCACTCCAAACCCATCATTCCAATCCCCACATCTCAGACAGAAGGTATGGGCTTCAATCAGTCCCGGTCCTTCGAAACAAATAAGGGGTCTAGAACCCATCCGACATCCCACACACGCGGCGGGTGCCACTGTGTGGGGAGACGCTGACTAGAGCGGAGCGCTTGCTACTGGTGTTGCTGCTGCCGTACGTTGGTTCGAGATGCCGCCCAAGACTAGCGGGAAGGCTGGCAAGGCGCAGAAGAACATTTCGAAGGGCGACAAGAAGAAGAAGCGCAAGAGGAAGGAGAGCTATGCCATCTACATCTACAAGGTGCTGAAGCAGGTGCACCCTGACACGGGCATCTCGTCGAAGGCGATGAGCATCATGAACAGCTTCGTGAACGACATTTTCGAGCGCATTGCGGCCGAGGCTTCTCGCCTGGCGCACTACAACAAGCGCTCGACCATCACGTCCCGCGAGATCCAGACCGCTGTGCGGCTGTTGCTGCCTGGCGAGCTGGCCAAGCACGCCGTGAGCGAGGGCACGAAGGCGGTGACCAAGTACACGAGCTCCAAGTAAGGAGGTGGCTCTGGAATGGAAGGAAGGATGGAGAAGGCTCCTCCGTTGCGAGAGCGGCAAAACGGCCCTTTTCAGGGCCACCAACTTGCCTTTTGCGGGAAGGGCGGAATTGTTGTTGTTGTTGTTTGTGTGGACGGCTGTGATGTATGTGTGCATTTTGATTGTGGGTGGGGGGGGGGCGCGTCAAAGCGTGTTGCGCGGGGTACGGCCACGAGGTTGGTCGCCGTGGCGTGGAATGGTGGCACGCCTCGTTGGCGTGGTTTTTGACCCATTGGTGTTGTTGGTGTGTGTGTGTGTGTGTGTGTGTGTGTGTGTTACCCGTCTGCGAGGGGGGACAGTGCGATCGGCGACTTTTGTGTCACCGTAACGACGGCCGTTTGCGGGTTTGTTTTGTTTGCACATCATACATGGCGAGGGTGAAATGTGAAATGTTTTTGTTTGGTTTGTTTTTTTTTTGCCGCCCACTATTCCCTTTGCTGTACGCCGAGTTTGACAATGGTGCGACGTAACTGCAGCGTGGAGGTGTGTGAGTGACGTTGAAATGAACGTGCCATTAAGACGCATTGTTGTTGTATTGTACTGTACGTGTACGGCGACACGCACGATGATGTACCATTCGACTCTGATGTTTGATAGCCGTGTCTGACTGATTGCGTACGACGCACGCACACCGATGTCGTCATTCAAGATGCACGCGTGTCCAGTGCAGTACAGTAAGCGCGACGACGGCGGCGGCGGTCGTTTGTTTGGCGAATGTCTGTACACGTGTTTGTCTGTGTCCATCCGGTATGTATTTGTTTGTTTGAAAGTGTTTTGTGTGTCGGTGACGTGGTCCGATCCGTCGCCCCCTGAGTAACTGTCGATCGGCGCGATAGACCGGCGTCACGCAACTGAACCGAAGTCGTGGGCACACCCGTCATACTGTTGTACACCGTCGCGCTGAGAACGGTAACGAAAGGTTGACTTTGATCGGTCGAATGTCTGGGCAGAACGTGAGGAATGAGGCAAGAGTGCAAGGAGGGGGGGCAAAAGAGAGAGGAAGGGAAAAAGGGGAGAAACGCATTCGTAGAGCAACGGAACGTTCCCGTGTCGGAGGCGTATTGGAGCCGCACTGAAATGCGTTTAACGGCGGCGCGGCTGCAAGTGTCTGCCGTGGTGAACGTTACCTTTGACGGCTGCATTGGGCTTTGCCTTTGCTTTTGCTTTCGCTTTCGCTTTCGCTTTCGCTTTCGCTTTCGCGTTCGCTTTCGCTTTCCCGGATGTACGTAACGTTTGTTGATATGGTTCTGAGGAAGAGTGTATGACAGTGCCGTGCCGTCCATGTTCGTGTGCCCTCCCATTGTGTGTATGCTATTGTCTGTGTACTTGAATGATGTATGTAGGTGTTAGTGGACATGTTTTACCAGTGGGGGGAAATGGATCGTCGATAGTTGCCGTCACTCTGTCACGGTCGAGATGACGCACCCTCCGTACAGAAAGGTGTCGAGAAAGTGAGTGTGTGTGTGTGTGTGTGTGTGTGTGTGTGTGTGTGTGTGTGTGTGTGTGCGTGCGTGCGTCCGTGAATTGGCAGTGTTTGGAGGTGGGCGTGCCCTGCATGTGGCCCGGAAGGCTGTTCGTTAGGCGGTAGTGTTGTGTGGACAGGGGAGGGGCATGCGTAACGCTGCTGGCATGGCATTTCGGGAGATGGGAGGGGGCAAACGAGGAGCGGCGGCCAAAGACGGGACGGGGAGGGGCGCGGTGTGGGTGGCTTGCGCCTGTGCTCGGCGTTGTGGTTTGTGCAAAAGAGGAGGAGAAAAACAATGTGAGTTGCCAGGGAGGGGAGCGGTGTTGTGTTGTGGTTGTCGTGGTGTAGCCGCAGACGCGGCTGTCAGTGAACGTGGCGAGACGGACGGATGCGCGGAGGGGCGGGGGCGGCGCATTTCGCCGGTGCCGTGCCGTGCCGTGCCGTGCCGTGCCATGCCTGAAAGCCGCGTGGTCGCTGTGTTGTTGGTGGCGTGGGGGCGAGGAGAGTACCGTACGGGTGTGCTTGTGCGCCGGAAATGGCACACTGCGCCCGCCCGTCTTGGAGGCTGATGGCTGTGGTGTGGAAATGGGGCGCGGTGATGTTGAAGCAGTTGAAGAACAGAAAAGAAACCAAGAAAACGGAAGGCGTGATGCGGCGGTGGTGGTGAGAGCGGGAAAAACAAAACAAAAAAAAAACAACAAAAAAAAAAAGAAGGAAAAACAACAAGAAAACAAAACGTCTATCAATATTAAAATGTAAATGGAAATGGAAATGGACCCAGGTATAACCTCCCTGCACAAATAGCAGAGAGTCCGATGATAATAAAAATGTGCCAGAATGTTAACGTCCCTACAAAACAAACCCAACGATAATATTAATGAAAGAGTGAACCGTATGTAACATTGCAACAGACATAATGAAACCTGATAAATTGTATAAGGGCAGCAGCGTTGACCTTTGGCCCTGTATTCAGAATAAAAAGAGCCAAAGATCGTTACCCCAATGAAAAAGACACTGAAACACGTATGTAACATAGTAGCGATGGCGAGACATTGTAGCATCTGTGACCAGAGAGTTTGCGCTGGACTGCGCGAGTGTTGCGAGCGGTTCTCAGTCAGTCAGTCAGTCAGTCAGTCAGTCAGTCAGTCAGTAGTCGTTGCGAGTCCGTAGCTCTGTGTAGTTGAGGGCTGTACTCTGTCAGTAGTCGTCGCGTGCAGTACGCTAATAGTCGTCATGCAGAGCGGTCGGTCAGTAGTAGCAGCCGAGTGCGGTTGTGTGATGTAGGCGGTCGGCAACACTGGTCAAGATGGTGAATAAGGTATACTGTTAATTAATATAATCATTAGATAATGAAAAATTGTATTTATTGTAATTATTCTCCAACAAGTTCCCCAATAATAATGTTTATTTCAAAAGCATTTTTCAAACATTTAATTGTTTATTGAACTAAAGAGTTCGTTGCACTTCACATTTCATTCCACTTCTTTGAAGAAAAATGTCACTAAAATCACAAAAAAAGAGAATATTATTATTTGCAATGCAGTTCCTCCAAGCGCTGCGCAACAACCAGAGCAGAAATGTGACATCCATTTATTCGGAGGTAAGACTTTAATTCTGATTGTTTTGCACAGGGCCAAAGACCGATATTTCGGTTTAATTGAAGTTTCTTGTCACTGAACGGACGTTTTTAAATGTTGTGTGAAGACTTTATATTTGAGTCAGATTGCGAATTTCACATTTTTGTTGCCATTTTCAATACCTCTCATTGTGGGCGAGGTTACAATTAGCGCAATGTCCATTAGCATCCGTAAATAACATTGTCCGTTATTTTAAATTTTGCTGGGAGGTTACAACACACACACAAAAAAAAAAAACAAAAAAAACAAAAAATTGCATTTATATCTGCTCCTCAATTGTAGATACCCCTTACACAGCTGTGTGCAATGAATGAGTGCTGGCTGGTAATTAATTGCACTCCTTGGAGGGAAATGCCATAGGAAGTAGTCTTTAAAAAGTGAATGTTTTTCGTTAAGAGACAAAAGTTACTTTAGAAAAAAAGTAATAGTGGGGCTTTTGTTGTTGAACAAAATAAGTACAATGAACATACGTTATCAGATTTGCGCAATGCAGCGTCACACCACCTTTTGATTATAACACAATAGACTATACATCGTCCCGAACCGTGACCAGAGTCGCGAGACGAGCAGAGCACGCCGCCGACGCCCGCTCAGTACAACCGTCCACCCGCTACTACTGTCGACCGACTACTACCTCTCCCGACTCGCGCTACAATATATATATAACAACTGTTCCTGGCGACCCGGTGCGTGCCACTACTGTCGTCTGGCGCGGTCCAAGCGCCGACTAGCAGCGATAAAGAACTCTCTGGTCAGACAGAGATGCTGTCATGCCTCGCCATCGCTCTGGTAATGAATACATACGTGTTGCAGCGTGCGTACCACCGGAACACGCAGTGGCGGAGCCAAAGACTGTGTTGTCGAGGTCGAGTGCGAGCGGGAAGAGAGGCAGCGTCGGCACGGAGATGCAAGCGAGCGCGAGACGCACGGGGGCTGCGGCGTGGCGCGTTTGCGGTCGGCGCCTTTGGTGGCAACGGCCGGGACAAGCAGCGGTGTATGGTGTGGTGCGGGGCGGACAGGGGCGGAGGCGGCGCGACGACGGCATGGGGGCGAAAACGGGACGGGGGACGGCGGATGTTGAGAGGCGTCACGCGCGGACAGGACACAGACACAGAGACACACAGATTGGAAAGGGAGGGTGCGCGGTAGTAGTTGGGAATGTGCGTACCGTGCGGGATGGGAGTGGGCGAGGAACACGGTCGTGGCCCCTGTTTTGGGTGCGTGTGATGACGTCGGTGTGTTGTGGGAAGGGAAGGTGCTGTGGCGGCGGCGCGTAATGGGCGTAGGCCGAAAAGAGAAAGGAACGTGGGCAGTGTGTTGGCAAGCGTCGGTTCGACTGCGACGTTGATGGGCAGGGCAGGGCAGGGCAGGGCAGGGCAGGGCAGGGCAAGGTTAATGGTGGTAGGAGTAGGCGTGTGGGCGCAAAAAATCTGCCGCTGCAGGCGGTGCCGTAACCGCCATGGCGGGAAGGAGAGAGGGCCAAAGAAAGAAAGAAAGAAAGAAAGAAAGAAAGAAAGAAAGAAGAAAACAAAAAAAAAAAAAAAGGAGGGGGGGGCGAAAGTGGAGAGGCGGTGGTGTGAGAAGGGCGGGGGCGGAAGGAAGGCAGGAAGGACAAGAGGCGAGGCGACGGCTTGCTTTGTGTATCGGTCGGTCTCTGGCTATGCTTCGTTTTCTGCAGCAGGGTCGGTGCGCGGCGTGGCTCGCGGCAGTGGGAACGCCTGGTGGCTGGACGGCCAGCAATGCGGTTGGATGGGCGGCCACAGCACCGCACCTGTGCCCGAGGAGGAGACGCTGGCGGCGGGCCCTGAGGTGAGGCCGGCTCGGCTGGGGCTGTGGATGTGTAGGTGTGCGCCGCTGCTGCAACAACGAGTAAAACGCGAGAAGAAGGGATGGCGGTAGAGAGAAAAAAAAAAAAAAGGTCGTGTTGTGTTGATGCGCAGGCAGACGCGTACAGAGGGACGAGCCCGGTCTGCAGCAGGGTGTGGCCGTGCCGAGTGCAGAGCAGCGGCGGCTCGGTTCGGTCCGGTTCGGCCCGGCCCGGCGGGCCGCGCTGTTGTCGCGGACGTGAGCGCCCCCTGGCGGGTGGCCGGAGGCGGCGCGGCGTGTTGGACGTGTGGCTGGTGGCAGTGCACAATTTGCGAGTTGCTGGCGGTGTGGTGTGGCGGTTGGCGCGTCGGGCGGCGGAGAGGTATGTGTTGCGGGCGCCCTTTGCTGCGCTGCGTCGTTGCGTGTGCCGTACAGGGCGGGCGCTTGTCGACTGTGTGGCGAATTGGCGTGAAACGGCTGCCGAGAGGTGTGTGGTAGCGAGCCGGTCGGTGGTGTCAGTGCGAAGGGGAATGTGCGTGCGTGTTTGGCGGTTTCGGTGTGCTTTTTGCGGCGTGAGAGTGGGAATTAGTGGGGCCGGCTGTTGTGTTGGTTCCTTGTGTCTTGTGTCGCGTAGCTTGATGGCAACGTGGAAGGACGCCGGTTTCGTTTTCGTTTCGAGCCTTGCGTGTGGTTGTCGACGTTGACTGGTTGGCGTGTGCCGATGCACGTGCATGTGTGGGTCGCGAGTGCGTTTTTGGCTGGCTGTGTGTGTGTGTGTGTGTGTGTGTGTGTGTGTGTTTTGGGGGGGAAGGGGGAGGCGGTGGTGAAAGTGCAGTCGTCGGGTGGGGCTGGGGCTGTGCGTCGTGGCGGAAAGGTGGTAGGTTGCGGGAAGCGAGCCCGTCGTTGACGGTGTCGCGTGAGTTGTGAATCGAGTGGGGCGCGGGGCGCGGGGCGCGTGGCGCGGGGCGCGGGGCGCGGGACAGGAGCAGCGTGCCGCTGCGTCGTGGTCGTCAGCAGAGGCTGTGCGTGTGCTTGTCCTTTTTGTGGGCGGTTCGTGCGAGGCGTTTTTGTTTTGTGTTGCCCTAGTTGTTAGTTTATTTTGTTTGTGTTTGTTATTTTGAGACGACGACTGGTTGGTGGCGTGCGCGCGAAGTGGCGGTGTGCGCTTCCCGTGTCGTTTGTGTTGTTTTGTTTTTTTGTTTTTGTGTGTTTTTTTTTGCACTGGGCCCCGGTGGGTGGGTGCGTGTGTGTCGATTGCCGGCTGGCGAAAGGTGCGCCATCGGCGGGGTGGGTCGCCGGCACAAGTAGAGGCGGCGGCGTTGTTGCTGTTGTTGTGTGGTGTTTGTTTTGTTCGGCTGTGTCGGCGAGCTGTGTTGCGGTGCGTGTGAATGGTGGTGCAAAAGTGCTGGCGTTGGGGCTGCGACTGCGACGGCGGCGAGCCGCGGGCGCGCCATTGATAGTGATGTTGTGAACAGCGGCTGTGTACGGTAGTGGTGTTGTTGTAGCACGACGTGCATCCGGGCCGGCGCGGAAAGCGCAGTTGCGGGCGGTTGCCCTTCGGTGCCAGCCATGTCGCGTGAGCGGCGGGTTGCTCTGGTGTCGACACGTGGTGCTCTGGGTTGTTGTGTGGTGCCCTTTGGCCGGTGGGGGTGGTTCGCGTGTGTCTCGTTCGCGCTCGGTGTCTGGTCGTGGTCGTGCTGCTCCCCCGTCTGTCGGCGGTTTCCGACGTCGTCCCGTCGCGACCTTTCAACCGAAAGTGTGGCGCCCGAAGGTGAACGAACGTAACCCTGACCTCGGCGCTTTACGCTGAGCCGAGCGAACCGAACCGAACCGAACCTAACCTGTGGTGTGGCGAGGTGAGCTCAGCCTGTGAGCCCCTAACGTCTACGTAAGGTAAGCTGTCCGGCTCACGCCTCACGTTTGAACGCTTTTTTAACCTACGTTTGACGCTTCTTAACCTAGCACTGACCCCTTAACCTAACCTAACGTGTAACCTAACCTAACCTAACCTAACCTAACCTAACCTAACCTCTGACGCCTGACGTGTTTGAATGCTTAACCTAAGTTTGACGCTTAACCTAACCCAAGTCCCCTTAACCTAACCCACGTCCACCTAACCTAACCTAACGTAGACGTGTAAACGTAATGTGTAACGCGTAACGTGTAAGGTCGGCTGTCGTGTGTGCTTGACGGCAGATTGGGTTGGTCTGTAGATTCGGATTGCGGTTTGCCTCGGTCGAGGGGTTGTGGGTCGGAAGCGGCGAGGGGCGGCGGCGCCTGTTGCGCAGGCGGCGTCCGTTTGCGGCGGGCAATTGTTGAGAAACGGCTGTGAATGTTGGCGGGCGAGAGGAGGAGGACGGCGCGCGATGTGGCCCGACGGCTGCGGGCCGATCGGGAAACGGCGGGAGGGCGACGGAAGGCGATGGGGCGGCGGAGGCGCGTTTGCACGGCCGTCATCGCCGCACGCCTCGGCTTGTGTGGCTGTGGCGCCGGCCGCGCTGGCCGGGCTGCCGCGGCGACGGTGTGGGAGTTTTGCCGAAGGTTTGGCCATTGTGGCGGGTCGTCGGCTGGGGCTGTGGGGGCGGCATTTGGGCGGGGGCGGCGATTCTCGGCGGGCCGACCCAGGCTGTAGCGCGCGGTAGCTGCAGTTTGGCCGTGGTTTGCGGCGCTGCCGTGGCGACTGGTTGGCGACTGTGGTGTGGCTGTGTGTAGCCCCATCCTCGGTGGTTTGAAAGGCGCGGGCGGTTGTGGCGCAGGTTTGGGGCTGCTCCGCACAGGCTGTCGGACGTTGGGCGGTAGCAAGCGCGGGAGGCGCGGCGCGGCGGCGCGCAGAGTGGCGGCCGCTCTCTCGGCCGTCCGCGCCCGCCCGCGACACTGGCTGGGCCTTGTGATTCTCTGCTCTGCTGCTGTGCTGTGCTTGCGTGCCTGCCGTCCCGCTCGCTCTCGCTGTGTGTTACGCGCGTCGTCGAAATGGCAGATCAGGCGGCTACGAACGAGACTGCTGCGGCACCCGCCGCCACCGGCACTACGAAGAAGGCCAAGTCTGCGTCGTCTGCGAAGAAGCCGCGCGCCAAGCCTGCGCACCCGCGCACCTCTGAGATGGTGACGGCCGCCATCAAGAGTCTGAAGGAGCGCGGCGGGTCGTCGCTGCAGGCGATCAAGAAGTACATAGCCGCGCACTACAAGCTGGACGCGGAGAAGCTGGCGCCGTTTATCAAGAAGTACCTCAAGTCGGCCGTCGTGGCGGGCGAGCTGGTGCAGACGAAGGGGAAGGGCGCGTCCGGCTCGTTCAAGCTTGCCGGCGCCGGCGGCGGGGGGGCGGCCGAGGGCGGCAAGGCTCGTGCTGGCGGTGCCAAGAAGAAGCGCGCCGCTCCGGCCAGCAAGGAGAAGAAGGGCGCCCGTGCGGCCGGCGCAAAGAAGGCTGGTGGCGTGAAGGCGGCGACCGGTCGGAAGGCGGGCGCCGCCAAGAAGGCGTCTGCGGCGTCGGCCGCTCCCGCGGGTGCGAAGAAGGCGGCTGCGGCCAAGCCGGCCAAGGCCAAGTCGCCGTCGAAGGCGAAGAAGGCCGCCAAGGTTCCGACGAAGAAGCCGAAGGCGCCGCGCCCGAAGAAGGCGACGACGCCGTCTAAGGCGAAGGCTTCGCCCAAGAAGAAGAAGTAGAGTAGAGGAGAAAGAGATGGGAAAGGAAGGGTTTGGCGCTTGACTCCGTCGTCCCCACCCCCCGTCGTCGTCTAGTGGCGCGCAAGAGACGCGCGGCCCAAAACGGCCCTTCTCAGGGCCATCAAAGCACGTCGGGGAAGGTTTTGATTGTCGTGTTGCGTTTGGTGTGGGTGTCTGTCTGTATGCCCGTGGGGATGCTGTTTGCGTGCCGTGGTGGTTGGATTGCGGGGGTCGGTGGCGGGTGTGGGCGGCGGTAGCGGTAAGCGGTGTTGTTGTTGTCGTGGTTGATTGTCGCCGTGTTTGTGGCGGCGGCCGACGGTTGGTTTTCTGTCACGTTGTTTTGTTTGAATACGTTGGTTGGCTTGCCTGCGTTCGTTCTTCTCGGATGTCTGTCTTGTCTAGTCGTGTCTGGTCTTTGTTTTGTTCCTTTGTGTGTGTTATGTTTTGCAACGGGGGGCACGTTGAGATGTGGAAGGAGTCGGCGGGGATTTCGGTGGCGTGTAGAGCGAGCGAGCGCGCCTGCCTGGCCGTTGGCCGTCGGAGTGGAGTGCGGGTTTTTTTGTTTTCGAAACGAAAGCGGCGGGCGGGCGGCCGGCCAGCCAGCCACCCGTGCGGTGTGACGTCGGCCGTTGGGTATTGTGCGCTTTGAGCGCCGGGGAGGGATGATGTGTGATTGTTGCGCGCTGCTAGCAGGCAGGCAGAGTGAGCGGGTGTGGCGGACGGACGGGAAGTGGTGGTTTTTGTTTTTGGGTTGCGGGGCGAGAGGCAGGCGACCGACAAAGTTTGCTCGCGACGGAGAGATGTTAGTGGCCCTGAAAAGGGCCGTTTTTGTTTGTGCGGTGCGGTGCCGCGGCGCGGTTTAGGCGCGCTCGCCGCGGATGCGGCGCGCGAGCTGGATGTCCTTGGGCATGATGGTGACGCGCTTGGCGTGGATTGCGCACAGGTTGGTGTCTTCGAAGAGGCCGACGAGGTAGGCCTCGCTGGCCTCCTGCAGGGCCATGACTGCGGAGCTCTGGAAGCGCAGGTCGGTCTTGAAGTCCTGGGCGATCTCGCGCACTAGGCGCTGGAATGGCAGCTTGCGGATGAGCAGCTCTGTGCTCTTCTGGTAGCGCCTGATTTCTCGCAGGGCGACGGTGCCCGGCCTGTAGCGGTGGGGCTTCTTGACGCCTCCGGTGGCGGGCGCGCTCTTCCTCGCCGCCTTGGTGGCGAGCTGTTTGCGCGGCGCCTTTCCGCCGGTGGACTTGCGGGCCGTTTGCTTTGTGCGGGCCATGGCGGTAGCGGTAGCGGTAGCGGAGCGGCGTGCGTGGAGGTTAGGTGCGGCGCGGCGTCCGGTGCTGCCTTGACAACGGGCCCGCGCGCCTCCGTGCTGCGCTTATATGCCCTCGGTTGCGCGTGGTGGGGGGAGGGCGGGCCAGAGTCTATATAGGGGGGCGGCGGGCGCGCTGGGCGCAGACCGTAGCCGACTCGCCAGCCGCTGCAGCTGCTGTTTGTGCACGTTTTGCTTTGCCCGAGGAAGGAAGGATGACAGGCCGCGGCAAGGGAGGAAAGGGGCTCGGCAAGGGTGGCGCCAAGCGGCACCGCAAGGTGTTGCGCGACAACATCCAGGGCATCACGAAGCCCGCCATCCGCCGCCTGGCTCGCAGGGGCGGCGTGAAGCGCATCTCTGGTCTGATCTACGAGGAGACCCGCGGGGTGCTGAAGGTGTTCCTGGAGAACGTGATCCGCGACGCGGTGACGTACACTGAGCACGCCAAGCGCAAGACTGTGACGGCCATGGACGTGGTGTACGCCCTGAAGAGGCAGGGGCGCACCCTGTACGGTTTCGGCGGTTAGGCTGCGTCGCAGCGGGCGCTGGCCTTCCCGCGGCCGTGCTTGTGGGTGGGAGAGACTAGAAAACGGCCCTTTTCAGGGCCACCACACTGTTCGGAAGTTGAAAAGTGCGAAAGAGTCTGTGTTGTTGCTGCGTGTGTGCGCTGTGTTGTTTGTTTGTTTGTTTCTTTCTTTCTTTCTTTCCGTTTGAGCGACGTGATGTGACTGGGAGGGGAGAAGGAAAGGAAACGTGTCATGTGGCTGGCTGTGTGTGGAGCTGCTTCGTTTGTGTGTTTGTTATTGTGTGTCTTTGTATCGATCGCGACGGAGATGGCGGGCTGTGTGTTGTTGTGCGAGAGGCGGTGATTATTTGCTTGCGTGGTTTGGCTCTGTGTGTTTGTTTGCGGCGGCGTTGGGGTTTCCGAGGCAAGGCGTGTGGGCATAGGCGGCCGGATCAGCTGTTTCGTTCGTGTCGACGGCCGTTGCGCGCGGGAGTGGAGGGCGGTGTGTCGACACGCCTCCCTTTAACAATGGTCATTATTGCTGCCGTTGTCGGTTTGGAAGGCGACTGCGACCGTGCAAAATGTGTGTGTGTGTGTGTGTGTGTGTTGGGCCACACGGGCTGTGTGGACGACAAGATGGCGGACGTGCGCCGGCGGCGGCTGTGCTGTGACAGTGCAAAGTTAAAACAAAACAAGGTGCGGCGAGGACGACTGAAATTTTGCTTTGGACGTAGGTTTGTGTGGTGGCCCTGAAAAGGGCCGATTGTTGTGGGCCGAGCCGGCAAAGCGCGTTGCGTGCAGGGGAGCACGCGGCGCTGCGATTGCCTGGCCTCCTTTAGGCCTTCTTCTCGGTCTTCTTTGGCAGCAGGACGGCCTGGATGTTGGGCAGGACACCACCCTGTGCGATGGTGACGCCCGACAGGAGCTTGTTGAGCTCCTCGTCGTTGCGGATGGCAAGCTGCAGGTGGCGCGGGATGATGCGCGTCTTCTTGTTGTCGCGGGCCGCGTTTCCGGCCAGCTCGAGCACCTCAGCCGCGAGGTACTCCATGACGGCGGCGAGGTAGACGGGCGCCCCGGCGCCGACGCGCTCTGCGTAGTTTCCCTTGCGCAGGAGGCGGTGGATTCTGCCGACCGGGAACTGGAGCCCAGCCCTGCTTGAGCGGGACTTTGACTTGCCCTTGACTTTGCCTCCCTTTCCGCGTCCGGACATGGCGATGGGCTAGCGACGGTGCACACGAAACGGAAACGAAAACGACCGGTGCGAGCGGCAGCGAGTCGAGCAGCGGAGTGCGTGCCGGCGCAGCTCTCTCTCTCTGCTCTCTTTTTATTCCTCTACCGGTAGAGGGGGGAGTTGGTGGAGGTTGTTGTCGCCTTTGGACATTTCCTCCTCTTTTCTGTGTGTTGTTTTTGTTTCTGTGCTGTTGTGTGTTGCTGTTTGTTGAGAGTCGTTGTGTGTTCTGTTTGTGTTACTGTTGGAGTAGCGACTTGGGTCTTGCATATCTGCCCCTATGGTTTTCATATTGCCCAAGGGTGTTTATCAGGTCGTTTTCTGAATTCCGCGCCTTGGCATAGAACGCTTCTGCCAGGGCACGGAATCTTGTTGTGAGTGGCTCTATATCTGCGGCTTCATGCAGGTCTGCCGTGGGGAAGCGCGTGGGGACGTGTAAGGCCCGTCGTAGCGCTCTGTTTTGGACCTTCTGTAGGCGATCTATCGTCGATCTGGCTGCATAGCCCCATACAGGGCACGCATATTCCAGTATCGGTCGAATTAGACTTCGATAGATCGCTACTCCTGTTGCGGGGTCGAGGGAACTGGTGCTGTTCAAGACAGGGTACAGAATCTGCATCCTGCCGTGAGCCTTTCTGCGAAGTTCCTCTATGTGGCACTTCCATGTCAGGCGTCTGTCAAGTGTGACGCCGAGGTACTTCGCAGAATTTCTCCATGGCAAGTTCTGCCCCTGCAATCGCAGCAGTTGGTATGGTATTCTTGGGGGACGGCGTTTCCCATGACGTCTGGTGAGCAGCATGGCTTGTGTCTTCTCTGAATTTATTGAGATGCGCCACTGCTTGGCCCAGTTTTCCGTCCTGTTTAGGGCGGTTTGCAGACGCCTAGTAACCAGGTTCCTGTTTGTCGAGCAGGAGAAGAATGCAGTGTCGTCTGCGTATTGTGCAGTGTGTACATGCTGAGTCGTAGGGATGTCAGCAGTGTAGACACTGTAGAGGACGGGTCCCAGGACCGAGCCCTGGGGCACGCCTGCACTGATTCTTCTCCTGGTCGATAGGGATCCATCGATCTTGACTGAGAAAGTCCTACCGGAGAGATAGTTTTTAACGATTTTGACGATCTTTCCGGGGAAGCCTAGGGTGTACATCTTGTGTAATATCCCGGTGTGCCAGACTGAGTCGAAGGCTTTTGCTACGTCTAACAAGACAAGCCCGCAGTAGCCCTTTCGGTTGAAGCTGTCTGTGGCTGCTTCAACCACCCTCATGATTTGCTGGGGGGCGGAGTGTCTTTGCCTAAATCCGAATTGGAATTTCGGCAGAATCTGCTCTCTTGTGATATAGTCCTGTATGGGGGTTAGTAGGAGGCGCTCGTATAGTTTACTGAGGGTAGGCAGTAGACTAATTGGTCTATAGTGTTGCGGGAACACCGGGTCTTTTCCTGGTTTCGCGATCGCAATAACTTCTGCGTGCTTCCACTGCGCCGGGAATTTTTGTGATCGCGTCAGTTCATTAACTATATCGGTCAGGTGGGTGATTGCCAGAGGCGGGAGGAGTTTCAGCAATTCATTTGTGACCTGGTCGTGACCCGGGGTTTTCCTGGTGGGCAGGGACTTGATGCAGCGCGCCACATCTTCAGTATTGAAGAGTGGCGTGTAGTCATCTTCGTCGTCTGCTTCCAGGAACACGGCCAGTTCTCTGCGGACTGTTGCGACGTGTTCTCTGTCCTGTACTTCTGCTGGTCTGAACTGTTTTTCGAACACGTCGGCTAGTGCGTTAGCTTTGTCGATGGGGCTGAACTGCAGTCCGCGTTCGCCATGCAGTGGTGGCATTTTCGCGCGTCTTCTCGTGTACTGTTTGGTGGCTTGCCATAAACTATTGTCTTCTAGTTTGAGAGCTGAGAGCCTTGCCGACCATTGTTGGTTGCGGTACTCATTGAGATCTGCTTTCAGCTCTCTCTGTAGCCTATTGAGTAGCCTCCGTGTATTCTTATTTCTGGTGAGCTTCCACTCTTTGGCGATCCTGTTTTTGTGCCGTATTTGCACAAGCAAGTGCGGGGGGAGTTGCCTGAAGCGGGGGGGCCCCGCAGGAGGCGGTGTGGCTCCCTCAGCAGCTTGTAGGATCGCTCTTGTGAGGTCGTCTAGTGCCTGTTCTGCTGTCTCTGCAGTTGGAGGCGGGGTCTGGGCAAGTTCAGCTGCTACTGCGTTGCTGAATTGCTCCTTATTGATGCGCTTGTATGTCGCATGCCGTTGTGGGATAGAGAGCCATTCTCCCATATCGACCTCAAAAATCACGGGATTGTGGTCCGACGACATTCTGTTTACCGATGTCGCGGATACAAAGCCCACCAGATTCTTTGTGATGGCTATGTCGAGGACGTCCGGTCTTCCTCCGTTCTTTGGGAAGTGTGTCGGTTCCTCTGGGCCCCATACTTGTAACTGGTGTGTGCGCGCAAGTCGTTGCAGTTGTTGACCAGCTTGATTTCGGTGTCTCGAGTTCCAGTCCGCGTGTTTGGCATTTAGGTCCCCTGCTATTAGTAGTTTGCCTCTAATACGGCTTAGTGCAGCTATGTCGTCCTCTTCTAGTCTTTGGGAAGGGGGGCGATACACTGCAACGACTGTTAGGGGGCCAGTTACTGTGGCCACTTCGATTGCCGCCGTTTCTATTTCGGCTGTATTGGGGGGGTATATTTGGTGGTGTCTGATTCCTTTTTTGACATATACCGCGACCCCGCCTCCGTGAGTGGGTCGGTCGTTCCTGTAACAAATGTAGTTTGGTACAGAAACTCTCAGTCCTGGTTTGAGGAATGTTTCTCCCACTAGGCATATGTCAACGTTTTCTTCCTGTACGAATTCTCTGAACTCCATGGGTTGTCGAGTAAGGTTGTCTGCGTTAAACGCGCATATTTTGAGACCTTGTATATTAGGTCTCCTATCCATGGTGGGGGACAGTTTTTCCTGAGGTAGTCGCTGCTACAGGCGACTGCTGTGCTGCCGATCTGAGGTCGGCGGGGAGCTGCGTCAGTGTAGCCAGAATGCCTACTAGCTGACTCATTTGTGCCTGTAGCAGTCGGATGGACGCCGGCGCACTCACTCACTCACTCACTTTTACTTGCGAGCAGTCCTTTGCTCGTGAAGGGGCAGGGTGAGCATCGGGTGCTATTCCTGCAAATATTTACTTATAAGATGTGGGAGGGAACTGACTTATTTCGGGCTGGCCTATCGGATGCGTTGCATCCATTGGTTGTTGCAAGGTTTTTATGCTTGCAACAGGTCGGGCCAACGTGTGGTCGGCCTGTGGTGGATTTGGTGGCCCAGTGCCTGGATGAGCCTATTGTGAGACCTGTGGGCCTCTTGATAAAACTGTCGCGCTGATTGTCGGAAGCGATCTCTCAGCAGAGGTATACCAGTTTGTTGGTGTAGCTGGGCAGTTGGGTAGCGCCAGGGTAGACGGAGGGCGAGCCGAAGTGCTCGGTTCTGCACCCTCTGGAGCTCAACAATGTGGGTTTCGGCCGCATTTCCCCACACCACGGCAGCGTACTCCAGCACCGGGCGAACCAGTGCCAGGTATAGGGTGATGCCGTGGCGAGGGGGAAGCGTCGAAGTCGGGTTGAGTAGAGGGTACAGGACACGAAGACGCCCTGCAGCCCTACCCTTTGCCTCCTGTATGTGGGGGCGCCATGTTAACCGCTGGTCTAAGGTTACCCCGAGGTATTTCGCGGTTTTACACCACGGGATGGGGCCTCCCGTGATCGTCACCGGCTCTAAGTCACGAGGCAGCATTCTCTTTGTGAATATTACTGCCTGACTTTTGGCAGCATTAAATTTCAGCCGCCATTTCGTCGACCAGCTTCCTAAAGCCTCACACCCTAGCTGGAGACGCCGTCTCATTTCTTGCAGGTTCATGCTCCGGACGAGCAGCGCAGTGTCGTCGGCATATAATGCGAGCGACACCCGCGCCACTCGCGGAGCATCTGCGGTGTAGAGGGAGTACAGCAGGGGGCCGAGTACGGACCCCTGCGGCACTCCAGCCTGGATCGGTCGTTGGGTAGACACACCCTCCTCAAGGCGCACATGAAAGGTCCGGTCTTCGAGGTAGGACTTCAGTAGCACCCCGTGCGACGTCGGGATCCCGTGCACGAATAGTTTGTACACGAGCCCGTCGTGCCACACGGAGTCAAATGCCCTAGAGACGTCCAGGAACACCGCCCCAAGGTATTCCCGGGTCTCCAGGGCTCTCATGGCTTCCTCCACGACACGCATGAGTTGGTGTACTGTGGAGTGGCCCCTGCGAAAACCGAACTGTTCATCTGGAAGCAGATGTTCGGCCTCCACGTGTCTGAGGAGGCGTTTGGCGTAGAGGCGCTCGAATACTTTCGAGAGTGTGGGCAGGAGGCTGATCGGGCGGTAGGAGGCCGCCAGACGGGGGTCCTTGTCTGTCTTAGGGATTGCTACCACTTCCGCGTGTTTCCACTCGGAAGGGTAGATTCCCGTGCGTAGGATGGTGTTGAAGATGTCTGCGAGCGTCTGGTATGCCTCTGCTGGGAGTTCGCGCAGGAGGATGCCGACGATGCCATCATCCCCTCCCGCCTTTTTTGGGCTGATTGTCCGTAGCTGCAGGGCCACTTCTTCCACTGTTATCAGCTCAATGTTGTCTCCGTCTTCTCTGGCCGCTAGGAAGGTGGGGAGCTGTGTTTCTACCAGGCGAACGTGATCGGCGTCCACGACGTCCGCCACGGGCGTGAAAGACGCCGCGAAGTGGTCGGCCAACACGTTCGCCTTTTCATCGGGGTGGCTGAAGACCTCCTGGCCTACCTGAATTGGTGGGACGCGCCTACGTCGTCTCAAAAATGATTTTGCGACGCGCCAGGCGTTGCCGTCAGCAGGGTCAAGGGTTTCCACTAGGGCCGCCCATTCCCTGTTTCGGTGGGCCTCGACTGCAGCCTTGATCTCCCGGCGCATGTGGTTCAGCCGGGCCTTCGTGTGACGTTGGCGTGTAATTTGCCACTCTCGGAAGAGCCGGTTTTTCTCCCGGATCGTCTCCCTGATTTCGGGCGGGAGGCGACGGGAGTTTACCAGTGGATGTTGTGCGGGAGGCGGTGAGGCTGCCTCGGCGGCCTGGAGCAGTTTTTCGCTCAGGTACTGCAGGGCAGTGTCCGTGCCAACCTCAGAAGGGTCTGGGGCGTCTGTCAGGAGAGGGAGGACCTCCTCCTGATAGCGCTCTCGATTTAGGTGCCTGAAGTTCGGACGACGTGGCGGAAGGGCCGCACCGACGATGTCCACGTCATAGATCACTGGGACGTGATCTGATGACAGTGCACAGCGCGTCGATGCGGAGATGTGGTGCCCTATACCTTTGAGAATTGCTATGTCCAGCACATCGGACAACAGGTCCTGGCGAGCTGGGAAGATGGTATGTTCGAATGGCCCCAGAGCTATGGCGCCGTTTCTCTGGGCAGCTCTGAGGAGACGGCGGCCATTGGCATTTGTGAGGCGGGAGTTCCATTCCGCGTGCTTCGAGTTGAAGTCACCCGCAATGAAAACCCGCCCCCCAGCCGCCAGTAGCGCGTCGATATCCTGGTCGGCAAGAGTAGCGCGTGGGGGCTTATAGGCAGCAACGAAGGTTATCTGTCCTATTGCGGTGGACACGCTGACTGCTGTGGCTTCCACCGATACTAGGTCAGGGAGGTGGGTGGCATGGTGCATCAGTGCACGTCGAACATACACGGCTGTCCCACCACCGGCAGTCGGCCTATCATAGCGGTAACAGGCGTAATTGGCTGCCCTGACTTGGACTCCAGGCTTAAGGTGGGTTTCGCAAACGAGACATATATCAACTGCTTCGTCCTGCAGAAAGTTGCGAAACTCACCTTGTTGCCTTACCAGGCCGTTTGCGTTGAATCCGCAGACGGTTAGCCCATGTATGTGCGGGTTATCCATGGTGTGGGGCTGGGACGGTGCTGGCCTGGAGGGCCGCCGTGACTGCCTGCACTAGTACTGGGAGTTGCTGGAGCATTGACGTCAGCGAGTGCAGGAGGGCATTTAGCTGTGTTGTCTCCAAACAGGGTTTGTTGTGGGGTTCAGGAATGGCTGTTGCAGTATTGCGAACCGGTGGGATGTGTGCAGCAGGTGCCGTGCGACTGGCCACCTGTGCGTTTGCCTGACATGTTTGGTGTGGGGAGCTGGGGGTGGGACGCAGTGGGCCCTGACTGCAGTCTTTGGTGCTTGTTGCGGGTGGGGTGGGGCCTGGCTGGGCTGCTGGTGACTGGTTTGTGGCAGCCGGCTTGTTCGTGGCGTCTGGGGGTGCTTGCTGTCGCTCCTGGTGGGCTGGGGCCGCGCCTTTTGCGGCTGCGGCATAGCTGGTGCCTTGCTGGACTGGGCGTGACGTTCCACGTCCGCGTCCGCGGCGCCTGGTCTTTTTAAATAGGTTGCAGCCCCTGTAGCTGGCCACGTGTTGTTCACTGCAGTTGCAGCATTTCGGCGGTTCATCTTTGCTCTTTTTGCAGTCTCTGCTTTGATGGGAGCCCGCGCATTTGACGCAACGGGCAGGCATTGTGCAGAAGTGTGCCACATGATCCAGGCCTTGGCACGAGAAGCACTGTGCTCTTCGCCCCTTGGCCCGGAGCGGCTCAACTTCTACGTCGACTGTGGCTATTGTTTTAAGTTGAAATATCTTTCTGGCCTCGATGCTGTCCACCAGGACAACGAGGAACAGTGGCATGTCCCTCCGTGTCCTGGGTGACTTCATGAGGCCTGCTGATCTAACGCTGTACCCCAAGGCGAGGAGTTCCTCCTTGAGGTGATCAGGTTCCATACTCATGGGCAAACGGCGGAAGACTACCTTCAGGAGAGGGAGCCGCTCTGCATCATGAGTGTAGCAGAACAGCCCCTCCTCCCGAATCTTACTCATGGTTGCGCGGTAGTCGTCCATGTTTGCAGGTGTGATGCGCAACATCTCGCGCCCAAGGGACTTTATTTTGGGTGGTGCGGACACACCCTCAGAGAATTTTTCTAGGAAGGCTCGAAAGGTGTCCTTCCAAAGGACATTGATTGGTGGTGGGGCCACCCTTTTGGGCGGCCTTGGCGCTTCCTCCATAGCCTCGGTGTCGATTGGGGCGGACTCGAACGAGTTTGCCGTCGGGAGCGGCTGCACCTGCTCGAGCTTCCTTGCCCGAGCCGTGTGCTTCCGCTTGGGGACGACAAACTCATCTTCTTCTTCCTCCTCTGCGGCTTCAATGTCTTCTGTGGCGCCTTCAGGCGCGGTTTGCTTCTTCTTCTGCTGCGGCATTCTGTGGGCAGAAGAAGGGGTGCTTTCGGACGACTCATCGTCATCCGCTGGCCTTTTACGCGATGGGAGTGAGACTTCCATAGCCTCGCCATCGTGGATTAATTTTTCCAGGTTGGCTTCTGGAATAACGTCCTCGTGAGATGCTGCTGGCAGGTCAGCAGCCTCTTGACTGGCCTGTACCGTGGGGGGAGCCAGCAGGGCAGTGGGTGCATGAGACGCCACGCCTGGTGGCTCTGCTCCCTTCGGGGCCGCCTCCGGCAGTGCAGTGTCCTCTTGCGTGGACACGCCTGGCGGGGCTCCCGGCGGTACCTTGGCCTCTTCACTGGCTGCGCCTGGCAGTGCGGCGGCGAGGTCGTACTGTAAGAACCTTATGTAAGCCTTTTCCGCGGCCTCGCGTTCAGAGGCGGTGGCGGCTTTGGCCATGCGGTTCATTACAACAAAGAGTTCGACCGTTGTGAGTGGGCGATACCCTGGAGAAGCGGTCGCGGGGGTCGGAGCATTGGAGGCCGCCACCAGAGCGTGCTCTGACGCGGCGACCACCGCCGCGACGTTCGCAGCGATGTTATTGCCTTCCATGGGGAAGACAGGAGCTCTTGAGGGTGGGTGCTAAGCGAGTGAGCGCGGACTGGTCCCACGTGAAGGGGGTCCTGACTCACGGCGTGCCCTAACAGTCCCTAGGCGCAATACAAATTGATGCTGATCAATTTGTATTGCAGCCACGATAACGGTAACACACAATTTTGCCGCTAGACGAACTCGCAAGCGAGTCGTTAGCTGGAGAAGTCCGCTACCGCTTCTGCCACGTGGCCACCTTCGGCCCGCGTGCCTTGACAAAGGCGCGCGAGAACAAAGGCGCTCGTGAACAAAGGCGCGCGACGGACAAAGCGCTGCGGAGAGCCCAAGCGACCTGACGCTGCGGCGGCTCGGCGCAGACTCGCGTGACAACTGCGTGCGTGCGTGGACGCCGGCGCAGCCGGGGTGGGGGTGCTTTATGGGCTCGGGTGCGGCGGCCGGTTGCGCGCGCGCCCCATTGGTCGGCGGCCGCAACAGGGCGAGCTGGTAAAGGTGCGGCGGCGGCTGGCGGCGGGTGCCACTGTGTGGGGAGACGCTGACTAGAGCGGAGCGCTTGCTACTGGTGTTGCTGCTGCCGTACGTTGGTTCGAGATGCCGCCCAAGACTAGCGGGAAGGCCGCCAAGAAGGCTGGCAAGGCGCAGAAGAACATTTCGAAGGGCGACAAGAAGAAGAAGCGCAAGAGGAAGGAGAGCTATGCCATCTACATCTACAAGGTGCTGAAGCAGGTGCACCCTGACACGGGCATCTCGTCGAAGGCGATGAGCATCATGAACAGCTTCGTGAACGACATTTTCGAGCGCATTGCGGCCGAGGCTTCTCGCCTGGCGCACTACAACAAGCGCTCGACCATCACGTCCCGCGAGATCCAGACCGCTGTGCGGCTGTTGCTGCCTGGCGAGCTGGCCAAGCACGCCGTGAGCGAGGGCACGAAGGCG
This sequence comes from Schistocerca americana, assembly GCF_021461395.2. NCBI lineage: Eukaryota > Metazoa > Arthropoda > Insecta > Orthoptera > Acrididae > Schistocerca > Schistocerca americana. The sequence continues at coordinate 430,012 of NW_025725532.1, forward strand.
GTGACCAAGTACACGAGCTCCAAGTAAGGAGGTGGCTCTGGAATGGAAGGAAGGATGGAGAAGGCTCCTCCGTTGCGAGAGCGGCAAAACGGCCCTTTTCAGGGCCACCAACTTGCCTTTTGCGGGAAGGGCGGAATTGTTGTTGTTGTTGTTTGTGTGGACGGCTGTGATGTATGTGTGCATTTTGATTGTGGGTGGGGGGGGGCGCGTCAAAGCGTGTTGCGCGGGGTACGGCCACGAGGTTGGTCGCCGTGGCGTGGAATGGTGGCACGCCTCGTTGGCGTGGTTTTTGACCCATTGGTGTTGTTGGTGTGTGTGTGTGTGTGTGTGTGTGTGTTACCCGTCTGCGAGGGGGGACAGTGCGATCGGCGACTTTTGTGTCACCGTAACGACGGCCGTTTGCGGGTTTGTTTTGTTTGCACATCATACATGGCGAGGGTGAAATGTGAAATGTTTTTGTTTGGTTTGTTTTTTTTTTGCCGCCCACTATTCCCTTTGCTGTACGCCGAGTTTGACAATGGTGCGACGTAACTGCAGCGTGGAGGTGTGTGAGTGACGTTGAAATGAACGTGCCATTAAGACGCATTGTTGTTGTATTGTACTGTACGTGTACGGCGACACGCACGATGATGTACCATTCGACTCTGATGTTTGATAGCCGTGTCTGACTGATTGCGTACGACGCACGCACACCGATGTCGTCATTCAAGATGCACGCGTGTCCAGTGCAGTACAGTAAGCGCGACGACGGCGGCGGCGGTCGTTTGTTTGGCGAATGTCTGTACACGTGTTTGTCTGTGTCCATCCGGTATGTATTTGTTTGTTTGAAAGTGTTTTGTGTGTCGGTGACGTGGTCCGATCCGTCGCCCCCTGAGTAACTGTCGATCGGCGCGATAGACCGGCGTCACACAACTGAACCGAAGTCGTGGGCACACCCGTCATACTGTTGTACACCGTCGCGCTGAGAACGGTAACGAAAGGTTGACTTTGATCGGTCGAATGTCTGGGCAGAACGTGAGGAATGAGGCAAGAGTGCAAGGAGGGGGGGCAAAAGAGAGAGGAAGGGAAAAAGGGGAGAAACGCATTCGTAGAGCAACGGAACGTTCCCGTGTCGGAGGCGTATTGGAGCCGCACTGAAATGCGTTTAACGGCGGCGCGGCTGCAAGTGTCTGCCGTGGTGAACGTTACCTTTGACGGCTGCATTGGGCTTTGCCTTTGCTTTTGCTTTCGCTTTCGCTTTCGCTTTCGCTTTCGCGTTCGCTTTCGCTTTCCCGGATGTACGTAACGTTTGTTGATATGGTTCTGAGGAAGAGTGTATGACAGTGCCGTGCCGTCCATGTTCGTGTGCCCTCCCATTGTGTGTATGCTATTGTCTGTGTACTTGAATGATGTATGTAGGTGTTAGTGGACATGTTTTACCAGTGGGGGGAAATGGATCGTCGATAGTTGCCGTCACTCTGTCACGGTCGAGATGACGCACCCTCCGTACAGAAAGGTGTCGAGAAAGTGAGTGTGTGTGTGTGTGTGTGTGTGTGTGTGTGTGTGTGTGTGTGTGTGCGTGCGTGCGTCCGTGAATTGGCAGTGTTTGGAGGTGGGCGTGCCCTGCATGTGGCCCGGAAGGCTGTTCGTTAGGCGGTAGTGTTGTGTGGACAGGGGAGGGGCATGCGTAACGCTGCTGGCATGGCATTTCGGGAGATGGGAGGGGGCAAACGAGGAGCGGCGGCCAAAGACGGGACGGGGAGGGGCGCGGTGTGGGTGGCTTGCGCCTGTGCTCGGCGTTGTGGTTTGTGCAAAAGAGGAGGAGAAAAACAATGTGAGTTGCCAGGGAGGGGAGCGGTGTTGTGTTGTGGTTGTCGTGGTGTAGCCGCAGACGCGGCTGTCAGTGAACGTGGCGAGACGGACGGATGCGCGGAGGGGCGGGGGCGGCGCATTTCGCCGGTGCCGTGCCGTGCCGTGCCGTGCCGTGCCATGCCTGAAAGCCGCGTGGTCGCTGTGTTGTTGGTGGCGTGGGGGCGAGGAGAGTACCGTACGGGTGTGCTTGTGCGCCGGAAATGGCACACTGCGCCCGCCCGTCTTGGAGGCTGATGGCTGTGGTGTGGAAATGGGGCGCGGTGATGTTGAAGCAGTTGAAGAACAGAAAAGAAACCAAGAAAACGGAAGGCGTGATGCGGCGGTGGTGGTGAGAGCGGGAAAAACAAAACAAAAAAAAAACAACAAAAAAAAAAAGAAGGAAAAACAACAAGAAAACAAAACGTCTATCAATATTAAAATGTAAATGGAAATGGAAATGGACCCAGGTATAACCTCCCTGCACAAATAGCAGAGAGTCCGATGATAATAAAAATGTGCCAGAATGTTAACGTCCCTACAAAACAAACCCAACGATAATATTAATGAAAGAGTGAACCGTATGTAACATTGCAACAGACATAATGAAACCTGATAAATTGTATAAGGGCAGCAGCGTTGACCTTTGGCCCTGTATTCAGAATAAAAAGAGCCAAAGATCGTTACCCCAATGAAAAAGACACTGAAACACGTATGTAACATAGTAGCGATGGCGAGACATTGTAGCATCTGTGACCAGAGAGTTTGCGCTGGACTGCGCGAGTGTTGCGAGCGGTTCTCAGTCAGTCAGTCAGTCAGTCAGTCAGTAGTCGTTGCGAGTCCGTAGCTCTGTGTAGTTGAGGGCTGTACTCTGTCAGTAGTCGTCGCGTGCAGTACGCTAATAGTCGTCATGCAGAGCGGTCGGTCAGTAGTAGCAGCCGAGTGCGGTTGTGTGATGTAGGCGGTCGGCAACACTGGTCAAGATGGTGAATAAGGTATACTGTTAATTAATATAATCATTAGATAATGAAAAATTGTATTTATTGTAATTATTCTCCAACAAGTTCCCCAATAATAATGTTTATTTCAAAAGCATTTTTCAAACATTTAATTGTTTATTGAACTAAAGAGTTCGTTGCACTTCACATTTCATTCCACTTCTTTGAAGAAAAATGTCACTAAAATCACAAAAAAAGAGAATATTATTATTTGCAATGCAGTTCCTCCAAGCGCTGCGCAACAACCAGAGCAGAAATGTGACATCCATTTATTCGGAGGTAAGACTTTAATTCTGATTGTTTTGCACAGGGCCAAAGACCGATATTTCGGTTTAATTGAAGTTTCTTGTCACTGAACGGACGTTTTTAAATGTTGTGTGAAGACTTTATATTTGAGTCAGATTGCGAATTTCACATTTTTGTTGCCATTTTCAATACCTCTCATTGTGGGCGAGGTTACAATTAGCGCAATGTCCATTAGCATCCGTAAATAACATTGTCCGTTATTTTAAATTTTGCTGGGAGGTTACAACACACACACAAAAAAAAAAACAAAAAAAACAAAAAATTGCATTTATATCTGCTCCTCAATTGTAGATACCCCTTACACAGCTGTGTGCAATGAATGAGTGCTGGCTGGTAATTAATTGCACTCCTTGGAGGGAAATGCCATAGGAAGTAGTCTTTAAAAAGTGAATGTTTTTCGTTAAGAGACAAAAGTTACTTTAGAAAAAAAGTAATAGTGGGGCTTTTGTTGTTGAACAAAATAAGTACAATGAACATACGTTATCAGATTTGCGCAATGCAGCGTCACACCACCTTTTGATTATAACACAATAGACTATACATCGTCCCGAACCGTGACCAGAGTCGCGAGACGAGCAGAGCACGCCGCCGACGCCCGCTCAGTACAACCGTCCACCCGCTACTACTGTCGACCGACTACTACCTCTCCCGACTCGCGCTACAATATATATATAACAACTGTTCCTGGCGACCCGGTGCGTGCCACTACTGTCGTCTGGCGCGGTCCAAGCGCCGACTAGCAGCGATAAAGAACTCTCTGGTCAGACAGAGATGCTGTCATGCCTCGCCATCGCTCTGGTAATGAATACATACGTGTTGCAGCGTGCGTACCACCGGAACACGCAGTGGCGGAGCCAAAGACTGTGTTGTCGAGGTCGAGTGCGAGCGGGAAGAGAGGCAGCGTCGGCACGGAGATGCAAGCGAGCGCGAGACGCACGGGGGCTGCGGCGTGGCGCGTTTGCGGTCGGCGCCTTTGGTGGCAACGGCCGGGACAAGCAGCGGTGTATGGTGTGGTGCGGGGCGGACAGGGGCGGAGGCGGCGCGACGACGGCATGGGGGCGAAAACGGGACGGGGGACGGCGGATGTTGAGAGGCGTCACGCGCGGACAGGACACAGACACAGAGACACACAGATTGGAAAGGGAGGGTGCGCGGTAGTAGTTGGGAATGTGCGTACCGTGCGGGATGGGAGTGGGCGAGGAACACGGTCGTGGCCCCTGTTTTGGGTGCGTGTGATGACGTCGGTGTGTTGTGGGAAGGGAAGGTGCTGTGGCGGCGGCGCGTAATGGGCGTAGGCCGAAAAGAGAAAGGAACGTGGGCAGTGTGTTGGCAAGCGTCGGTTCGACTGCGACGTTGATGGGCAGGGCAGGGCAGGGCAGGGCAGGGCAGGGCAGGGCAAGGTTAATGGTGGTAGGAGTAGGCGTGTGGGCGCAAAAAATCTGCCGCTGCAGGCGGTGCCGTAACCGCCATGGCGGGAAGGAGAGAGGGCCAAAGAAAGAAAGAAAGAAAGAAAGAAAGAAAGAAAGAAAGAAGAAAACAAAAAAAAAAAAAAAAGGAGGGGGGGGCGAAAGTGGAGAGGCGGTGGTGTGAGAAGGGCGGGGGCGGAAGGAAGGCAGGAAGGACAAGAGGCGAGGCGACGGCTTGCTTTGTGTATCGGTCGGTCTCTGGCTATGCTTCGTTTTCTGCAGCAGGGTCGGTGCGCGGCGTGGCTCGCGGCAGTGGGAACGCCTGGTGGCTGGACGGCCAGCAATGCGGTTGGATGGGCGGCCACAGCACCGCACCTGTGCCCGAGGAGGAGACGCTGGCGGCGGGCCCTGAGGTGAGGCCGGCTCGGCTGGGGCTGTGGATGTGTAGGTGTGCGCCGCTGCTGCAACAACGAGTAAAACGCGAGAAGAAGGGATGGCGGTAGAGAGAAAAAAAAAAAAAAGGTCGTGTTGTGTTGATGCGCAGGCAGACGCGTACAGAGGGACGAGCCCGGTCTGCAGCAGGGTGTGGCCGTGCCGAGTGCAGAGCAGCGGCGGCTCGGTTCGGTTCGGTTCGGCCCGGCCCGGCGGGCCGCGCTGTTGTCGCGGACGTGAGCGCCCCCTGGCGGGTGGCCGGAGGCGGCGCGGCGTGTTGGACGTGTGGCTGGTGGCAGTGCACAATTTGCGAGTTGCTGGCGGTGTGGTGTGGCGGTTGGCGCGTCGGGCGGCGGAGAGGTATGTGTTGCGGGCGCCCTTTGCTGCGCTGCGTCGTTGCGTGTGCCGTACAGGGCGGGCGCTTGTCGACTGTGTGGTGAATTGGCGTGAAACGGCTGCCGAGAGGTGTGTGGTAGCGAGCCGGTCGGTGGTGTCAGTGCGAAGGGGAATGTGCGTGCGTGTTTGGCGGTTTCGGTGTGCTTTTTGCGGCGTGAGAGTGGGAATTAGTGGGGCCGGCTGTTGTGTTGGTTCCTTGTGTCTTGTGTCGCGTAGCTTGATGGCAACGTGGAAGGACGCCGGTTTCGTTTTCGTTTCGAGCCTTGCGTGTGGTTGTCGACGTTGACTGGTTGGCGTGTGCCGATGCACGTGCATGTGTGGGTCGCGAGTGCGTTTTTGGCTGGCTGTGTGTGTGTGTGTGTGTGTGTGTGTGTGTGTTTTGGGGGGGAAGGGGGAGGCGGTGGTGAAAGTGCAGTCGTCGGGTGGGGCTGGGGCTGTGCGTCGTGGCGGAAAGGTGGTAGGTTGCGGGAAGCGAGCCCGTCGTTGACGGTGTCGCGTGAGTTGTGAATCGAGTGGGGCGCGGGGCGCGGGGCGCGTGGCGCGGGGCGCGGGGCGCGGGACAGGAGCAGCGTGCCGCTGCGTCGTGGTCGTCAGCAGAGGCTGTGCGTGTGCTTGTCCTTTTTGTGGGCGGTTCGTGCGAGGCGTTTTTGTTTTGTGTTGCCCTAGTTGTTAGTTTATTTTGTTTGTGTTTGTTATTTTGAGACGACGACTGGTTGGTGGCGTGCGCGCGAAGTGGCGGTGTGCGCTTCCCGTGTCGTTTGTGTTGTTTTGTTTTTTTGTTTTTGTGTGTTTTTTTTTGCACTGGGCCCCGGTGGGTGGGTGCGTGTGTGTCGATTGCCGGCTGGCGAAAGGTGCGCCATCGGCGGGGTGGGTCGCCGGCACAAGTAGAGGCGGCGGCGTTGTTGCTGTTGTTGTGTGGTGTTTGTTTTGTTCGGCTGTGTCGGCGAGCTGTGTTGCGGTGCGTGTGAATGGTGGTGCAAAAGTGCTGGCGTTGGGGCTGCGACTGCGACGGCGGCGAGCCGCGGGCGCGCCATTGATAGTGATGTTGTGAACAGCGGCTGTGTACGGTAGTGGTGTTGTTGTAGCACGACGTGCATCCGGGCCGGCGCGGAAAGCGCAGTTGCGGGCGGTTGCCCTTCGGTGCCAGCCATGTCGCGTGAGCGGCGGGTTGCTCTGGTGTCGACACGTGGTGCTCTGGGTTGTTGTGTGGTGCCCTTTGGCCGGTGGGGGTGGTTCGCGTGTGTCTCGTTCGCGCTCGGTGTCTGGTCGTGGTCGTGCTGCTCCCCCGTCTGTCGGCGGTTTCCGACGTCGTCCCGTCGCGACCTTTCAACCGAAAGTGTGGCGCCCGAAGGTGAACGAACGTAACCCTGACCTCGGCGCTTTACGCTGAGCCGAGCGAACCGAACCGAACCGAACCTAACCTGTGGTGTGGCGAGGTGAGCTCAGCCTGTGAGCCCCTAACGTCTACGTAAGGTAAGCTGTCCGGCTCACGCCTCACGTTTGAACGCTTTTTTAACCTACGTTTGACGCTTCTTAACCTAGCACTGACCCCTTAACCTAACCTAACGTGTAACCTAACCTAACCTAACCTAACCTAACCTAACCTAACCTCTGACGCCTGACGTGTTTGAATGCTTAACCTAAGTTTGACGCTTAACCTAACCCAAGTCCCCTTAACCTAACCCACGTCCACCTAACCTAACCTAACGTAGACGTGTAAACGTAATGTGTAACGCGTAACGTGTAAGGTCGGCTGTCGTGTGTGCTTGACGGCAGATTGGGTTGGTCTGTAGATTCGGATTGCGGTTTGCCTCGGTCGAGGGGTTGTGGGTCGGAAGCGGCGAGGGGCGGCGGCGCCTGTTGCGCAGGCGGCGTCCGTTTGCGGCGGGCAATTGTTGAGAAACGGCTGTGAATGTTGGCGGGCGAGAGGAGGAGGACGGCGCGCGATGTGGCCCGACGGCTGCGGGCCGATCGGGAAACGGCGGGAGGGCGACGGAAGGCGATGGGGCGGCGGAGGCGCGTTTGCACGGCCGTCATCGCCGCACGCCTCGGCTTGTGTGGCTGTGGCGCCGGCCGCGCTGGCCGGGCTGCCGCGGCGACGGTGTGGGAGTTTTGCCGAAGGTTTGGCCATTGTGGCGGGTCGTCGGCTGGGGCTGTGGGGGCGGCATTTGGGCGGGGGCGGCGATTCTCGGCGGGCCGACCCAGGCTGTAGCGCGCGGTAGCTGCAGTTTGGCCGTGGTTTGCGGCGCTGCCGTGGCGACTGGTTGGCGACTGTGGTGTGGCTGTGTGTAGCCCCATCCTCGGTGGTTTGAAAGGCGCGGGCGGTTGTGGCGCAGGTTTGGGGCTGCTCCGCACAGGCTGTCGGACGTTGGGCGGTAGCAAGCGCGGGAGGCGCGGCGCGGCGGCGCGCAGAGTGGCGGCCGCTCTCTCGGCCGTCCGCGCCCGCCCGCGACACTGGCTGGGCCTTGTGATTCTCTGCTCTGCTGCTGTGCTGTGCTTGCGTGCCTGCCGTCCCGCTCGCTCTCGCTGTGTGTTACGCGCGTCGTCGAAATGGCAGATCAGGCGGCTACGAACGAGACTGCTGCGGCACCCGCCGCCACCGGCACTACGAAGAAGGCCAAGTCTGCGTCGTCTGCGAAGAAGCCGCGCGCCAAGCCTGCGCACCCGCGCACCTCTGAGATGGTGACGGCCGCCATCAAGAGTCTGAAGGAGCGCGGCGGGTCGTCGCTGCAGGCGATCAAGAAGTACATAGCCGCGCACTACAAGCTGGACGCGGAGAAGCTGGCGCCGTTTATCAAGAAGTACCTCAAGTCGGCCGTCGTGGCGGGCGAGCTGGTGCAGACGAAGGGGAAGGGCGCGTCCGGCTCGTTCAAGCTTGCCGGCGCCGGCGGCGGGGGGGCGGCCGAGAGCGGCAAGGCTCGTGCTGGCGGTGCCAAGAAGAAGCGCGCCGCTCCGGCCAGCAAGGAGAAGAAGGGCGCCCGTGCGGCCGGCGCAAAGAAGGCTGGTGGCGTGAAGGCGGCGACCGGTCGGAAGGCGGGCGCCGCCAAGAAGGCGTCTGCGGCGTCGGCCGCTCCCGCGGGTGCGAAGAAGGCGGCTGCGGCCAAGCCGGCCAAGGCCAAGTCGCCGTCGAAGGCGAAGAAGGCCGCCAAGGTTCCGACGAAGAAGCCGAAGGCGCCGCGCCCGAAGAAGGCGACGACGCCGTCTAAGGCGAAGGCTTCGCCCAAGAAGAAGAAGTAGAGTAGAGGAGAAAGAGATGGGAAAGGAAGGGTTTGGCGCTTGACTCCGTCGTCCCCACCCCCCGTCGTCGTCTAGTGGCGCGCAAGAGACGCGCGGCCCAAAACGGCCCTTCTCAGGGCCATCAAAGCACGTCGGGGAAGGTTTTGATTGTCGTGTTGCGTTTGGTGTGGGTGTCTGTCTGTATGCCCGTGGGGATGCTGTTTGCGTGCCGTGGTGGTTGGATTGCGGGGGTCGGTGGCGGGTGTGGGCGGCGGTAGCGGTAAGCGGTGTTGTTGTTGTCGTGGTTGATTGTCGCCGTGTTTGTGGCGGCGGCCGACGGTTGGTTTTCTGTCACGTTGTTTTGTTTGAATACGTTGGTTGGCTTGCCTGCGTTCGTTCTTCTCGGATGTCTGTCTTGTCTAGTCGTGTCTGGTCTTTGTTTTGTTCCTTTGTGTGTGTTATGTTTTGCAACGGGGGGCACGTTGAGATGTGGAAGGAGTCGGCGGGGATTTCGGTGGCGTGTAGAGCGAGCGAGCGCGCCTGCCTGGCCGTTGGCCGTCGGAGTGGAGTGCGGGTTTTTTTGTTTTCGAAACGAAAGCGGCGGGCGGGCGGCCGGCCAGCCAGCCACCCGTGCGGTGTGACGTCGGCCGTTGGGTATTGTGCGCTTTGAGCGCCGGGGAGGGATGATGTGTGATTGTTGCGCGCTGCTAGCAGGCAGGCAGAGTGAGCGGGTGTGGCGGACGGACGGGAAGTGGTGGTTTTTGTTTTTGGGTTGCGGGGCGAGAGGCAGGCGACCGACAAAGTTTGCTCGCGACGGAGAGATGTTAGTGGCCCTGAAAAGGGCCGTTTTTGTTTGTGCGGTGCGGTGCCGCGGCGCGGTTTAGGCGCGCTCGCCGCGGATGCGGCGCGCGAGCTGGATGTCCTTGGGCATGATGGTGACGCGCTTGGCGTGGATTGCGCACAGGTTGGTGTCTTCGAAGAGGCCGACGAGGTAGGCCTCGCTGGCCTCCTGCAGGGCCATGACTGCGGAGCTCTGGAAGCGCAGGTCGGTCTTGAAGTCCTGGGCGATCTCGCGCACTAGGCGCTGGAATGGCAGCTTGCGGATGAGCAGCTCTGTGCTCTTCTGGTAGCGCCTGATTTCTCGCAGGGCGACGGTGCCCGGCCTGTAGCGGTGGGGCTTCTTGACGCCTCCGGTGGCGGGCGCGCTCTTCCTCGCCGCCTTGGTGGCGAGCTGTTTGCGCGGCGCCTTTCCGCCGGTGGACTTGCGGGCCGTTTGCTTTGTGCGGGCCATGGCGGTAGCGGTAGCGGTAGCGGAGCGGCGTGCGTGGAGGTTAGGTGCGGCGCGGCGTCCGGTGCTGCCTTGACAACGGGCCCGCGCGCCTCCGTGCTGCGCTTATATGCCCTCGGTTGCGCGTGGTGGGGGGAGGGCGGGCCAGAGTCTATATAGGGGGGCGGCGGGCGCGCTGGGCGCAGACCGTAGCCGACTCGCCAGCCGCTGCAGCTGCTGTTTGTGCACGTTTTGCTTTGCCCGAGGAAGGAAGGATGACAGGCCGCGGCAAGGGAGGAAAGGGGCTCGGCAAGGGTGGCGCCAAGCGGCACCGCAAGGTGTTGCGCGACAACATCCAGGGCATCACGAAGCCCGCCATCCGCCGCCTGGCTCGCAGGGGCGGCGTGAAGCGCATCTCTGGTCTGATCTACGAGGAGACCCGCGGGGTGCTGAAGGTGTTCCTGGAGAACGTGATCCGCGACGCGGTGACGTACACTGAGCACGCCAAGCGCAAGACTGTGACGGCCATGGACGTGGTGTACGCCCTGAAGAGGCAGGGGCGCACCCTGTACGGTTTCGGCGGTTAGGCTGCGTCGCAGCGGGCGCTGGCCTTCCCGCGGCCGTGCTTGTGGGTGGGAGAGACTAGAAAACGGCCCTTTTCAGGGCCACCACACTGTTCGGAAGTTGAAAAGTGCGAAAGAGTCTGTGTTGTTGCTGCGTGTGTGCGCTGTGTTGTTTGTTTGTTTGTTTCTTTCTTTCTTTCTTTCCGTTTGAGCGACGTGATGTGACTGGGAGGGGAGAAGGAAAGGAAACGTGTCATGTGGCTGGCTGTGTGTGGAGCTGCTTCGTTTGTGTGTTTGTTATTGTGTGTCTTTGTATCGATCGCGACGGAGATGGCGGGCTGTGTGTTGTTGTGCGAGAGGCGGTGATTATTTGCTTGCGTGGTTTGGCTCTGTGTGTTTGTTTGCGGCGGCGTTGGGGTTTTCGAGGCAAGGCGTGTGGGCATAGGCGGCCGGATCAGCTGTTTCGTTCGTGTCGACGGCCGTTGCGCGCGGGAGTGGAGGGCGGTGTGTCGACACGCCTCCCTTTAACAATGGTCATTATTGCTGCCGTTGTCGGTTTGGAAGGCGACTGCGACCGTGCAAAATGTGTGTGTGTGTGTGTGTGTGTGTTGGGCCACACGGGCTGTGTGGACGACAAGATGGCGGACGTGCGCCGGCGGCGGCTGTGCTGTGACAGTGCAAAGTTAAAACAAAACAAGGTGCGGCGAGGACGACTGAAATTTTGCTTTGGACGTAGGTTTGTGTGGTGGCCCTGAAAAGGGCCGATTGTTGTGGGCCGAGCCGGCAAAGCGCGTTGCGTGCAGGGGAGCACGCGGCGCTGCGATTGCCTGGCCTCCTTTAGGCCTTCTTCTCGGTCTTCTTTGGCAGCAGGACGGCCTGGATGTTGGGCAGGACACCACCCTGTGCGATGGTGACGCCCGACAGGAGCTTGTTGAGCTCCTCGTCGTTGCGGATGGCAAGCTGCAGGTGGCGCGGGATGATGCGCGTCTTCTTGTTGTCGCGGGCCGCGTTTCCGGCCAGCTCGAGCACCTCAGCCGCGAGGTACTCCATGACGGCGGCGAGGTAGACGGGCGCCCCGGCGCCGACGCGCTCTGCGTAGTTTCCCTTGCGCAGGAGGCGGTGGATTCTGCCGACCGGGAACTGGAGCCCAGCCCTGCTTGAGCGGGACTTTGACTTGCCCTTGACTTTGCCTCCCTTTCCGCGTCCGGACATGGCGATGGGCTAGCGACGGTGCACACGAAACGGAAACGAAAACGACCGGTGCGAGCGGCAGCGAGTCGAGCAGCGGAGTGCGTGCCGGCGCAGCCGGGGTGGGGGTGCTTTATGGGCTCGGGTGCGGCGGCCGGTTGCGCGCGCGCCCCATTGGTCGGCGGCCGCAACAGGGCGAGCTGGTAAAGGTGCGGCGGCGGCTGGCGGCGGGTGCCACTGTGTGGGGAGACGCTGACTAGAGCGGAGCGCTTGCTACTGGTGTTGCTGCTGCCGTACGTTGGTTCGAGATGCCGCCCAAGACTAGCGGGAAGGCCGCCAAGAAGGCTGGCAAGGCGCAGAAGAACATTTCGAAGGGCGACAAGAAGAAGAAGCGCAAGAGGAAGGAGAGCTATGCCATCTACATCTACAAGGTGCTGAAGCAGGTGCACCCTGACACGGGCATCTCGTCGAAGGCGATGAGCATCATGAACAGCTTCGTGAACGACATTTTCGAGCGCATTGCGGCCGAGGCTTCTCGCCTGGCGCACTACAACAAGCGCTCGACCATCACGTCCCGCGAGATCCAGACCGCTGTGCGGCTGTTGCTGCCTGGCGAGCTGGCCAAGCACGCCGTGAGCGAGGGCACGAAGGCGGTGACCAAGTACACGAGCTCCAAGTAAGGAGGTGGCTCTGGAATGGAAGGAAGGATGGAGAAGGCTCCTCCGTTGCGAGAGCGGCAAAACGGCCCTTTTCAGGGCCACCAACTTGCCTTTTGCGGGAAGGGCGGAATTGTTGTTGTTGTTGTTTGTGTGGACGGCTGTGATGTATGTGTGCATTTTGATTGTGGGTGGGGGGGGGCGCGTCAAAGCGTGTTGCGCGGGGTACGGCCACGAGGTTGGTCGCCGTGGCGTGGAATGGTGGCACGCCTCGTTGGCGTGGTTTTTGACCCATTGGTGTTGTTGGTGTGTGTGTGTGTGTGTGTGTGTGTGTGTTACCCGTCTGCGAGGGGGGACAGTGCGATCGGCGACTTTTGTGTCACCGTAACGACGGCCGTTTGCGGGTTTGTTTTGTTTGCACATCATACATGGCGAGGGTGAAATGTGAAATGTTTTTGTTTGGTTTGTTTTTTTTTTGCCGCCCACTATTCCCTTTGCTGTACGCCGAGTTTGACAATGGTGCGACGTAACTGCAGCGTGGAGGTGTGTGAGTGACGTTGAAATGAACGTGCCATTAAGACGCATTGTTGTTGTATTGTACTGTACGTGTACGGCGACACGCACGATGATGTACCATTCGACTCTGATGTTTGATAGCCGTGTCTGACTGATTGCGTACGACGCACGCACACCGATGTCGTCATTCAAGATGCACGCGTGTCCAGTGCAGTACAGTAAGCGCGACGACGGCGGCGGCGGTCGTTTGTTTGGCGAATGTCTGTACACGTGTTTGTCTGTGTCCATCCGGTATGTATTTGTTTGTTTGAAAGTGTTTTGTGTGTCGGTGACGTGGTCCGATCCGTCGCCCCCTGAGTAACTGTCGATCGGCGCGATAGACCGGCGTCACGCAACTGAACCGAAGTCGTGGGCACACCCGTCATACTGTTGTACACCGTCGCGCTGAGAACGGTAACGAAAGGTTGACTTTGATCGGTCGAATGTCTGGGCAGAACGTGAGGAATGAGGCAAGAGTGCAAGGAGGGGGGGCAAAAGAGAGAGGAAGGGAAAAAGGGGAGAAACGCATTCGTAGAGCAACGGAACGTTCCCGTGTCGGAGGCGTATTGGAGCCGCACTGAAATGCGTTTAACGGCGGCGCGGCTGCAAGTGTCTGCCGTGGTGAACGTTACCTTTGACGGCTGCATTGGGCTTTGCCTTTGCTTTTGCTTTCGCTTTCGCTTTCGCTTTCGCTTTCGCTTTCGCGTTCGCTTTCGCTTTCCCGGATGTACGTAACGTTTGTTGATATGGTTCTGAGGAAGAGTGTATGACAGTGCCGTGCCGTCCATGTTCGTGTGCCCTCCCATTGTGTGTATGCTATTGTCTGTGTACTTGAATGATGTATGTAGGTGTTAGTGGACATGTTTTACCAGTGGGGGGAAATGGATCGTCGATAGTTGCCGTCACTCTGTCACGGTCGAGATGACGCACCCTCCGTACAGAAAGGTGTCGAGAAAGTGAGTGTGTGTGTGTGTGTGTGTGTGTGTGTGTGTGTGTGTGTGTGTGCGTGCGTGCGTCCGTGAATTGGCAGTGTTTGGAGGTGGGCGTGCCCTGCATGTGGCCCGGAAGGCTGTTCGTTAGGCGGTAGTGTTGTGTGGACAGGGGAGGGGCATGCGTAACGCTGCTGGCATGGCATTTCGGGAGATGGGAGGGGGCAAACGAGGAGCGGCGGCCAAAGACGGGACGGGGAGGGGCGCGGTGTGGGTGGCTTGCGCCTGTGCTCGGCGTTGTGGTTTGTGCAAAAGAGGAGGAGAAAAACAATGTGAGTTGCCAGGGAGGGGAGCGGTGTTGTGTTGTGGTTGTCGTGGTGTAGCCGCAGACGCGGCTGTCAGTGAACGTGGCGAGACGGACGGATGCGCGGAGGGGCGGGGGCGGCGCATTTCGCCGGTGCCGTGCCGTGCCGTGCCGTGCCGTGCCATGCCTGAAAGCCGCGTGGTCGCTGTGTTGTTGGTGGCGTGGGGGCGAGGAGAGTACCGTACGGGTGTGCTTGTGCGCCGGAAATGGCACACTGCGCCCGCCCGTCTTGGAGGCTGATGGCTGTGGTGTGGAAATGGGGCGCGGTGATGTTGAAGCAGTTGAAGAACAGAAAAGAAACCAAGAAAACGGAAGGCGTGATGCGGCGGTGGTGGTGAGAGCGGGAAAAACAAAACAAAAAAAAAACAACAAAAAAAAAAAGAAGGAAAAACAACAAGAAAACAAAACGTCTATCAATATTAAAATGTAAATGGAAATGGAAATGGACCCAGGTATAACCTCCCTGCACAAATAGCAGAGAGTCCGATGATAATAAAAATGTGCCAGAATGTTAACGTCCCTACAAAACAAACCCAACGATAATATTAATGAAAGAGTGAACCGTATGTAACATTGCAACAGACATAATGAAACCTGATAAATTGTATAAGGGCAGCAGCGTTGACCTTTGGCCCTGTATTCAGAATAAAAAGAGCCAAAGATCGTTACCCCAATGAAAAAGACACTGAAACACGTATGTAACATAGTAGCGATGGCGAGACATTGTAGCATCTGTGACCAGAGAGTTTGCGCTGGACTGCGCGAGTGTTGCGAGCGGTTCTCAGTCAGTCAGTCAGTCAGTCAGTCAGTCAGTAGTCGTTGCGAGTCCGTAGCTCTGTGTAGTTGAGGGCTGTACTCTGTCAGTAGTCGTCGCGTGCAGTACGCTAATAGTCGTCATGCAGAGCGGTCGGTCAGTAGTAGCAGCCGAGTGCGGTTGTGTGATGTAGGCGGTCGGCAACACTGGTCAAGATGGTGAATAAGGTATACTGTTAATTAATATAATCATTAGATAATGAAAAATTGTATTTATTGTAATTATTCTCCAACAAGTTCCCCAATAATAATGTTTATTTCAAAAGCATTTTTCAAACATTTAATTGTTTATTGAACTAAAGAGTTCGTTGCACTTCACATTTCATTCCACTTCTTTGAAGAAAAATGTCACTAAAATCACAAAAAAAGAGAATATTATTATTTGCAATGCAGTTCCTCCAAGCGCTGCGCAACAACCAGAGCAGAAATGTGACATCCATTTATTCGGAGGTAAGACTTTAATTCTGATTGTTTTGCACAGGGCCAAAGACCGATATTTCGGTTTAATTGAAGTTTCTTGTCACTGAACGGACGTTTTTAAATGTTGTGTGAAGACTTTATATTTGAGTCAGATTGCGAATTTCACATTTTTGTTGCCATTTTCAATACCTCTCATTGTGGGCGAGGTTACAATTAGCGCAATGTCCATTAGCATCCGTAAATAACATTGTCCGTTATTTTAAATTTTGCTGGGAGGTTACAACACACACACAAAAAAAAAAACAAAAAAAACAAAAAATTGCATTTATATCTGCTCCTCAATTGTAGATACCCCTTACACAGCTGTGTGCAATGAATGAGTGCTGGCTGGTAATTAATTGCACTCCTTGGAGGGAAATGCCATAGGAAGTAGTCTTTAAAAAGTGAATGTTTTTCGTTAAGAGACAAAAGTTACTTTAGAAAAAAAGTAATAGTGGGGCTTTTGTTGTTGAACAAAATAAGTACAATGAACATACGTTATCAGATTTGCGCAATGCAGCGTCACACCACCTTTTGATTATAACACAATAGACTATACATCGTCCCGAACCGTGACCAGAGTCGCGAGACGAGCAGAGCACGCCGCCGACGCCCGCTCAGTACAACCGTCCACCCGCTACTACTGTCGACCGACTACTACCTCTCCCGACTCGCGCTACAATATATATATAACAACTGTTCCTGGCGACCCGGTGCGTGCCACTACTGTCGTCTGGCGCGGTCCAAGCGCCGACTAGCAGCGATAAAGAACTCTCTGGTCAGACAGAGATGCTGTCATGCCTCGCCATCGCTCTGGTAATGAATACATACGTGTTGCAGCGTGCGTACCACCGGAACACGCAGTGGCGGAGCCAAAGACTGTGTTGTCGAGGTCGAGTGCGAGCGGGAAGAGAGGCAGCGTCGGCACGGAGATGCAAGCGAGCGCGAGACGCACGGGGGCTGCGGCGTGGCGCGTTTGCGGTCGGCGCCTTTGGTGGCAACGGCCGGGACAAGCAGCGGTGTATGGTGTGGTGCGGGGCGGACAGGGGCGGAGGCGGCGCGACGACGGCATGGGGGCGAAAACGGGACGGGGGACGGCGGATGTTGAGAGGCGTCACGCGCGGACAGGACACAGACACAGAGACACACAGATTGGAAAGGGAGGGTGCGCGGTAGTAGTTGGGAATGTGCGTACCGTGCGGGATGGGAGTGGGCGAGGAACACGGTCGTGGCCCCTGTTTTGGGTGCGTGTGATGACGTCGGTGTGTTGTGGGAAGGGAAGGTGCTGTGGCGGCGGCGCGTAATGGGCGTAGGCCGAAAAGAGAAAGGAACGTGGGCAGTGTGTTGGCAAGCGTCGGTTCGACTGCGACGTTGATGGGCAGGGCAGGGCAGGGCAGGGCAGGGCAGGGCAGGGCAAGGTTAATGGTGGTAGGAGTAGGCGTGTGGGCGCAAAAAATCTGCCGCTGCAGGCGGTGCCGTAACCGCCATGGCGGGAAGGAGAGAGGGCCAAAGAAAGAAAGAAAGAAAGAAAGAAAGAAGAAAACAAAAAAAAAAAAAAGGAGGGGGGGGCGAAAGTGGAGAGGCGGTGGTGTGAGAAGGGCGGGGGCGGAAGGAAGGCAGGAAGGACAAGAGGCGAGGCGACGGCTTGCTTTGTGTATCGGTCGGTCTCTGGCTATGCTTCGTTTTCTGCAGCAGGGTCGGTGCGCGGCGTGGCTCGCGGCAGTGGGAACGCCTGGTGGCTGGACGGCCAGCAATGCGGTTGGATGGGCGGCCACAGCACCGCACCTGTGCCCGAGGAGGAGACGCTGGCGGCGGGCCCTGAGGTGAGGCCGGCTCGGCTGGGGCTGTGGATGTGTAGGTGTGCGCCGCTGCTGCAACAACGAGTAAAACGCGAGAAGAAGGGATGGCGGTAGAGAGAAAAAAAAAAAAAAGGTCGTGTTGTGTTGATGCGCAGGCAGACGCGTACAGAGGGACGAGCCCGGTCTGCAGCAGGGTGTGGCCGTGCCGAGTGCAGAGCAGCGGCGGCTCGGTTCGGTTCGGTTCGGCCCGGCCCGGCGGGCCGCGCTGTTGTCGCGGACGTGAGCGCCCCCTGGCGGGTGGCCGGAGGCGGCGCGGCGTGTTGGACGTGTGGCTGGTGGCAGTGCACAATTTGCGAGTTGCTGGCGGTGTGGTGTGGCGGTTGGCGCGTCGGGCGGCGGAGAGGTATGTGTTGCGGGCGCCCTTTGCTGCGCTGCGTCGTTGCGTGTGCCGTACAGGGCGGGCGCTTGTCGACTGTGTGGCGAATTGGCGTGAAACGGCTGCCGAGAGGTGTGTGGTAGCGAGCCGGTCGGTGGTGTCAGTGCGAAGGGGAATGTGCGTGCGTGTTTGGCGGTTTCGGTGTGCTTTTTGCGGCGTGAGAGTGGGAATTAGTGGGGCCGGCTGTTGTGTTGGTTCCTTGTGTCTTGTGTCGCGTAGCTTGATGGCAACGTGGAAGGACGCCGGTTTCGTTTTCGTTTCGAGCCTTGCGTGTGGTTGTCGACGTTGACTGGTTGGCGTGTGCCGATGCACGTGCATGTGTGGGTCGCGAGTGCGTTTTTGGCTGGCTGTGTGTGTGTGTGTGTGTGTGTGTGTGTGTTTTGGGGGGGAAGGGGGAGGCGGTGGTGAAAGTGCAGTCGTCGGGTGGGGCTGGGGCTGTGCGTCGTGGCGGAAAGGTGGTAGGTTGCGGGAAGCGAGCCCGTCGTTGACGGTGTCGCGTGAGTTGTGAATCGAGTGGGGCGCGGGGCGCGGGGCGCGTGGCGCGGGGCGCGGGGCGCGGGACAGGAGCAGCGTGCCGCTGCGTCGTGGTCGTCAGCAGAGGCTGTGCGTGTGCTTGTCCTTTTTGTGGGCGGTTCGTGCGAGGCGTTTTTGTTTTGTGTTGCCCTAGTTGTTAGTTTATTTTGTTTGTGTTTGTTATTTTGAGACGACGACTGGTTGGTGGCGTGCGCGCGAAGTGGCGGTGTGCGCTTCCCGTGTCGTTTGTGTTGTTTTGTTTTTTTGTTTTTGTGTGTTTTTTTTTGCACTGGGCCCCGGTGGGTGGGTGCGTGTGTGTCGATTGCCGGCTGGCGAAAGGTGCGCCATCGGCGGGGTGGGTCGCCGGCACAAGTAGAGGCGGCGGCGTTGTTGCTGTTGTTGTGTGGTGTTTGTTTTGTTCGGCTGTGTCGGCGAGCTGTGTTGCGGTGCGTGTGAATGGTGGTGCAAAAGTGCTGGCGTTGGGGCTGCGACTGCGACGGCGGCGAGCCGCGGGCGCGCCATTGATAGTGATGTTGTGAACAGCGGCTGTGTACGGTAGTGGTGTTGTTGTAGCACGACGTGCATCCGGGCCGGCGCGGAAAGCGCAGTTGCGGGCGGTTGCCCTTCGGTGCCAGCCATGTCGCGTGAGCGGCGGGTTGCTCTGGTGTCGACACGTGGTGCTCTGGGTTGTTGTGTGGTGCCCTTTGGCCGGTGGGGGTGGTTCGCGTGTGTCTCGTTCGCGCTCGGTGTCTGGTCGTGGTCGTGCTGCTCCCCCGTCTGTCGGCGGTTTCCGACGTCGTCCCGTCGCGACCTTTCAACCGAAAGTGTGGCGCCCGAAGGTGAACGAACGTAACCCTGACCTCGGCGCTTTACGCTGAGCCGAGCGAACCGAACCGAACCGAACCTAACCTGTGGTGTGGCGAGGTGAGCTCAGCCTGTGAGCCCCTAACGTCTACGTAAGGTAAGCTGTCCGGCTCACGCCTCACGTTTGAACGCTTTTTTAACCTACGTTTGACGCTTCTTAACCTAGCACTGACCCCTTAACCTAACCTAACGTGTAACCTAACCTAACCTAACCTAACCTAACCTAACCTAACCTCTGACGCCTGACGTGTTTGAATGCTTAACCTAAGTTTGACGCTTAACCTAACCCAAGTCCCCTTAACCTAACCCACGTCCACCTAACCTAACCTAACGTAGACGTGTAAACGTAATGTGTAACGCGTAACGTGTAAGGTCGGCTGTCGTGTGTGCTTGACGGCAGATTGGGTTGGTCTGTAGATTCGGATTGCGGTTTGCCTCGGTCGAGGGGTTGTGGGTCGGAAGCGGCGAGGGGCGGCGGCGCCTGTTGCGCAGGCGGCGTCCGTTTGCGGCGGGCAATTGTTGAGAAACGGCTGTGAATGTTGGCGGGCGAGAGGAGGAGGACGGCGCGCGATGTGGCCCGACGGCTGCGGGCCGATCGGGAAACGGCGGGAGGGCGACGGAAGGCGATGGGGCGGCGGAGGCGCGTTTGCACGGCCGTCATCGCCGCACGCCTCGGCTTGTGTGGCTGTGGCGCCGGCCGCGCTGGCCGGGCTGCCGCGGCGACGGTGTGGGAGTTTTGCCGAAGGTTTGGCCATTGTGGCGGGTCGTCGGCTGGGGCTGTGGGGGCGGCATTTGGGCGGGGGCGGCGATTCTCGGCGGGCCGACCCAGGCTGTAGCGCGCGGTAGCTGCAGTTTGGCCGTGGTTTGCGGCGCTGCCGTGGCGACTGGTTGGCGACTGTGGTGTGGCTGTGTGTAGCCCCATCCTCGGTGGTTTGAAAGGCGCGGGCGGTTGTGGCGCAGGTTTGGGGCTGCTCCGCACAGGCTGTCGGACGTTGGGCGGTAGCAAGCGCGGGAGGCGCGGCGCGGCGGCTCGCAGAGTGGCGGCCGCTCTCTCGGCCGTCCGCGCCCGCCCGCGACACTGGCTGGGCCTTGTGATTCTCTGCTCTGCTGCTGTGCTGTGCTTGCGTGCCTGCCGTCCCGCTCGCTCTCGCTGTGTGTTACGCGCGTCGTCGAAATGGCAGATCAGGCGGCTACGAACGAGACTGCTGCGGCACCCGCCGCCACCGGCACTACGAAGAAGGCCAAGTCTGCGTCGTCTGCGAAGAAGCCGCGCGCCAAGCCTGCGCACCCGCGCACCTCTGAGATGGTGACGGCCGCCATCAAGAGTCTGAAGGAGCGCGGCGGGTCGTCGCTGCAGGCGATCAAGAAGTACATAGCCGCGCACTACAAGCTGGACGCGGAGAAGCTGGCGCCGTTTATCAAGAAGTACCTCAAGTCGGCCGTCGTGGCGGGCGAGCTGGTGCAGACGAAGGGGAAGGGCGCGTCCGGCTCGTTCAAGCTTGCCGGCGCCGGCGGCGGGGGGGCGGCCGAGGGCGGCAAGGCTCGTGCTGGCGGTGCCAAGAAGAAGCGCGCCGCTCCGGCCAGCAAGGAGAAGAAGGGCGCCCGTGCGGCCGGCGCAAAGAAGGCTGGTGGCGTGAAGGCGGCGACCGGTCGGAAGGCGGGCGCCGCCAAGAAGGCGTCTGCGGCGTCGGCCGCTCCCGCGGGTGCGAAGAAGGCGGCTGCGGCCAAGCCGGCCAAGGCCAAGTCGCCGTCGAAGGCGAAGAAGGCCGCCAAGGTTCCGACGAAGAAGCCGAAGGCGCCGCGCCCGAAGAAGGCGACGACGCCGTCTAAGGCGAAGGCTTCGCCCAAGAAGAAGAAGTAGAGTAGAGGAGAAAGAGATGGGAAAGGAAGGGTTTGGCGCTTGACTCCGTCGTCCCCACCCCCCGTCGTCGTCTAGTGGCGCGCAAGAGACGCGCGGCCCAAAACGGCCCTTCTCAGGGCCATCAAAGCACGTCGGGGAAGGTTTTGATTGTCGTGTTGCGTTTGGTGTGGGTGTCTGTCTGTATGCCCGTGGGGATGCTGTTTGCATGCCGTGGTGGTTGGATTGCGGGGGTCGGTGGCGGGTGTGGGCGGCGGTAGCGGTAAGCGGTGTTGTTGTTGTCGTGGTTGATTGTCGCCGTGTTTGTGGCGGCGGCCGACGGTTGGTTTTCTGTCACGTTGTTTTGTTTGAATACGTTGGTTGGCTTGCCTGCGTTCGTTCTTCTCGGATGTCTGTCTTGTCTAGTCGTGTCTGGTCTTTGTTTTGTTCCTTTGTGTGTGTTATGTTTTGCAACGGGGGGCACGTTGAGATGTGGAAGGAGTCGGCGGGGATTTCGGTGGCGTGTAGAGCGAGCGAGCGCGCCTGCCTGGCCGTTGGCCGTCGGAGTGGAGTGCGGGTTTTTTTGTTTTCGAAACGAAAGCGGCGGGCGGGCGGCCGGCCAGCCAGCCACCCGTGCGGTGTGACGTCGGCCGTTGGGTATTGTGCGCTTTGAGCGCCGGGGAGGGATGATGTGTGATTGTTGCGCGCTGCTAGCAGGCAGGCAGAGTGAGCGGGTGTGGCGGACGGACGGGAAGTGGTGGTTTTTGTTTTTGGGTTGCGGGGCGAGAGGCAGGCGACCGACAAAGTTTGCTCGCGACGGAGAGATGTTAGTGGCCCTGAAAAGGGCCGTTTTTGTTTGTGCGGTGCGGTGCCGCGGCGCGGTTTAGGCGCGCTCGCCGCGGATGCGGCGCGCGAGCTGGATGTCCTTGGGCATGATGGTGACGCGCTTGGCGTGGATTGCGCACAGGTTGGTGTCTTCGAAGAGGCCGACGAGGTAGGCCTCGCTGGCCTCCTGCAGGGCCATGACTGCGGAGCTCTGGAAGCGCAGGTCGGTCTTGAAGTCCTGGGCGATCTCGCGCACTAGGCGCTGGAATGGCAGCTTGCGGATGAGCAGCTCTGTGCTCTTCTGGTAGCGCCTGATTTCTCGCAGGGCGACGGTGCCCGGCCTGTAGCGGTGGGGCTTCTTGACGCCTCCGGTGGCGGGCGCGCTCTTCCTCGCCGCCTTGGTGGCGAGCTGTTTGCGCGGCGCCTTTCCGCCGGTGGACTTGCGGGCCGTTTGCTTTGTGCGGGCCATGGCGGTAGCGGTAGCGGTAGCGGAGCGGCGTGCGTGGAGGTTAGGTGCGGCGCGGCGTCCGGTGCTGCCTTGACAACGGGCCCGCGCGCCTCCGTGCTGCGCTTATATGCCCTCGGTTGCGCGTGGTGGGGGGAGGGCGGGCCAGAGTCTATATAGGGGGGCGGCGGGCGCGCTGGGCGCAGACCGTAGCCGACTCGCCAGCCGCTGCAGCTGCTGTTTGTGCACGTTTTGCTTTGCCCGAGGAAGGAAGGATGACAGGCCGCGGCAAGGGAGGAAAGGGGCTCGGCAAGGGTGGCGCCAAGCGGCACCGCAAGGTGTTGCGCGACAACATCCAGGGCATCACGAAGCCCGCCATCCGCCGCCTGGCTCGCAGGGGCGGCGTGAAGCGCATCTCTGGTCTGATCTACGAGGAGACCCGCGGGGTGCTGAAGGTGTTCCTGGAGAACGTGATCCGCGACGCGGTGACGTACACTGAGCACGCCAAGCGCAAGACTGTGACGGCCATGGACGTGGTGTACGCCCTGAAGAGGCAGGGGCGCACCCTGTACGGTTTCGGCGGTTAGGCTGCGTCGCAGCGGGCGCTGGCCTTCCCGCGGCCGTGCTTGTGGGTGGGAGAGACTAGAAAACGGCCCTTTTCAGGGCCACCACACTGTTCGGAAGTTGAAAAGTGCGAAAGAGTCTGTGTTGTTGCTGCGTGTGTGCGCTGTGTTGTTTGTTTGTTTGTTTCTTTCTTTCTTTCTTTCCGTTTGAGCGACGTGATGTGACTGGGAGGGGAGAAGGAAAGGAAACGTGTCATGTGGCTGGCTGTGTGTGGAGCTGCTTCGTTTGTGTGTTTGTTATTGTGTGTCTTTGTATCGATCGCGACGGAGATGGCGGGCTGTGTGTTGTTGTGCGAGAGGCGGTGATTATTTGCTTGCGTGGTTTGGCTCTGTGTGTTTGTTTGCGGCGGCGTTGGGGTTTCCGAGGCAAGGCGTGTGGGCATAGGCGGCCGGATCAGCTGTTTCGTTCGTGTCGACGGCCGTTGCGCGCGGGAGTGGAGGGCGGTGTGTCGACACGCCTCCCTTTAACAATGGTCATTATTGCTGCCGTTGTCGGTTTGGAAGGCGACTGCGACCGTGCAAAATGTGTGTGTGTGTGTGTGTGTGTGTTGGGCCACACGGGCTGTGTGGACGACAAGATGGCGGACGTGCGCCGGCGGCGGCTGTGCTGTGACAGTGCAAAGTTAAAACAAAACAAGGTGCGGCGAGGACGACTGAAATTTTGCTTTGGACGTAGGTTTGTGTGGTGGCCCTGAAAAGGGCCGATTGTTGTGGGCCGAGCCGGCAAAGCGCGTTGCGTGCAGGGGAGCACGCGGCGCTGCGATTGCCTGGCCTCCTTTAGGCCTTCTTCACGGTCTTCTTTGGCAGCAGGACGGCCTGGATGTTGGGCAGGACACCACCCTGTGCGATGGTGACGCCCGACAGGAGCTTGTTGAGCTCCTCGTCGTTGCGGATGGCAAGCTGCAGGTGGCGCGGGATGATGCGCGTCTTCTTGTTGTCGCGGGCCGCGTTTCTGGCCAGCTCGAGCACCTCAGCCGCGAGGTACTCCATGACGGCGGCGAGGTAGACGGGCGCCCCGGCGCCGACGCGCTCTGCGTAGTTTCCCTTGCGCAGGAGGCGGTGGATTCTGCCGACCGGGAACTGGAGCCCAGCCCTGCTTGAGCGGGACTTTGACTTGCCCTTGACTTTGCCTCCCTTTCCGCGTCCGGACATGGCGATGGGCTAGCGACGGTGCACACGAAACGGAAACGAAAACGACCGGTGCGAGCGGCAGCGAGTCGAGCAGCGGAGTGCGTGCCGGCGCAGCCGGGGTGGGGGTGCTTTATGGGCTCGGGTGCGGCGGCCGGTTGCGCGCGCGCCCCATTGGTCGGCGGCCGCAACAGGGCGAGCTGGTAAAGGTGCGGCGGCGGCTGGCGGCGGGTGCCACTGTGTGGGGAGACGCTGACTAGAGCGGAGCGCTTGCTACTGGTGTTGCTGCTGCTGTACGTTGGTTCGAGATGCCGCCCAAGACTAGCGGGAAGGCCGCCAAGAAGGCTGGCAAGGCGCAGAAGAACATTTCGAAGGGCGACAAGAAGAAGAAGCGCAAGAGGAAGGAGAGCTATGCCATCTACATCTACAAGGTGCTGAAGCAGGTGCACCCTGACACGGGCATCTCGTCGAAGGCGATGAGCATCATGAACAGCTTCGTGAACGACATTTTCGAGCGCATTGCGGCCGAGGCTTCTCGCCTGGCGCACTACAACAAGCGCTCGACCATCACGTCCCGCGAGATCCAGACCGCTGTGCGGCTGTTGCTGCCTGGCGAGCTGGCCAAGCACGCCGTGAGCGAGGGCACGAAGGCGGTGACCAAGTACACGAGCCCCAAGTAAGGAGGTGGCTCTGGAATGGAAGGAAGGATGGAGAAGGCTCCTCCGTTGCGAGAGCGGCAAAACGGCCCTTTTCAGGGCCACCAACTTGCCTTTTGCGGGAAGGGCGGAATTGTTGTTGTTGTTGTTTGTGTGGACGGCTGTGATGTATGTGTGCATTTTGATTGTGGGTGGGGGGGGGCGCGTCAAAGCGTGTTGCGCGGGGTACGGCCACGAGGTTGGTCGCCGTGGCGTGGAATGGTGGCACGCCTCGTTGGCGTGGTTTTTGACCCATTGGTGTTGTTGGTGTGTGTGTGTGTGTGTGTGTGTGTGTTACCCGTCTGCGAGGGGGGACAGTGCGATCGGCGACTTTTGTGTCACCGTAACGACGGCCGTTTGCGGGTTTGTTTTGTTTGCACATCATACATGGCGAGGGTGAAATGTGAAATGTTTTTGTTTGGTTTGTTTTTTTTTTTGCCGCCCACTATTCCCTTTGCTGTACGCCGAGTTTGACAATGGTGCGACGTAACTGCAGCGTGGAGGTGTGTGAGTGACGTTGAAATGAACGTGCCATTAAGACGCATTGTTGTTGTATTGTACTGTACGTGTACGGCGACACGCACGATGATGTACCATTCGACTCTGATGTTTGATAGCCGTGTCTGACTGATTGCGTACGACGCACGCACACCGATGTCGTCATTCAAGATGCACGCGTGTCCAGTGCAGTACAGTAAGCGCGACGACGGCGGCGGCGGTCGTTTGTTTGGCGAATGTCTGTACACGTGTTTGTCTGTGTCCATCCGGTATGTATTTGTTTGTTTGAAAGTGTTTTGTGTGTCGGTGACGTGGTCCGATCCGTCGCCCCCTGAGTAACTGTCGATCGGCGCGATAGACCGGCGTCACGCAACTGAACCGAAGTCGTGGGCACACCCGTCATACTGTTGTACACCGTCGCGCTGAGAACGGTAACGAAAGGTTGACTTTGATCGGTCGAATGTCTGGGCAGAACGTGAGGAATGAGGCAAGAGTGCAAGGAGGGGGGGCAAAAGAGAGAGGAAGGGAAAAAGGGGAGAAACGCATTCGTAGAGCAACGGAACGTTCCCGTGTCGGAGGCGTATTGGAGCCGCACTGAAATGCGTTTAACGGCGGCGCGGCTGCAAGTGTCTGCCGTGGTGAACGTTACCTTTGACGGCTGCATTGGGCTTTGCCTTTGCTTTTGCTTTCGCTTTCGCTTTCGCTTTCGCTTTCGCTTTCGCGTTCGCTTTCGCTTTCCCGGATGTACGTAACGTTTGTTGATATGGTTCTGAGGAAGAGTGTATGACAGTGCCGTGCCGTCCATGTTCGTGTGCCCTCCCATTGTGTGTATGCTATTGTCTGTGTACTTGAATGATGTATGTAGGTGTTAGTGGACATGTTTTACCAGTGGGGGGAAATGGATCGTCGATAGTTGCCGTCACTCTGTCACGGTCGAGATGACGCACCCTCCGTACAGAAAGGTGTCGAGAAAGTGAGTGTGTGTGTGTGTGTGTGTGTGTGTGTGTGTGTGTGTGCGTGCGTGCGTCCGTGAATTGGCAGTGTTTGGAGGTGGGCGTGCCCTGCATGTGGCCCGGAAGGCTGTTCGTTAGGCGGTAGTGTTGTGTGGACAGGGGAGGGGCATGCGTAACGCTGCTGGCATGGCATTTCGGGAGATGGGAGGGGGCAAACGAGGAGCGGCGGCCAAAGACGGGACGGGGAGGGGCGCGGTGTGGGTGGCTTGCGCCTGTGCTCGGCGTTGTGGTTTGTGCAAAAGAGGAGGAGAAAAACAATGTGAGTTGCCAGGGAGGGGAGCGGTGTTGTGTTGTGGTTGTCGTGGTGTAGCCGCAGACGCGGCTGTCAGTGAACGTGGCGAGACGGACGGATGCGCGGAGGGGCGGGGGCGGCGCATTTCGCCGGTGCCGTGCCGTGCCGTGCCGTGCCGTGCCATGCCTGAAAGCCGCGTGGTCGCTGTGTTGTTGGTGGCGTGGGGGCGAGGAGAGTACCGTACGGGTGTGCTTGTGCGCCGGAAATGGCACACTGCGCCCGCCCGTCTTGGAGGCTGATGGCTGTGGTGTGGAAATGGGGCGCGGTGATGTTGAAGCAGTTGAAGAACAGAAAAGAAACCAAGAAAACGGAAGGCGTGATGCGGCGGTGGTGGTGAGAGCGGGAAAAACAAAACAAAAAAAAAACAACAAAAAAAAAAAGAAGGAAAAACAACAAGAAAACAAAACGTCTATCAATATTAAAATGTAAATGGAAATGGAAATGGACCCAGGTATAACCTCCCTGCACAAATAGCAGAGAGTCCGATGATAATAAAAATGTGCCAGAATGTTAACGTCCCTACAAAACAAACCCAACGATAATATTAATGAAAGAGTGAACCGTATGTAACATTGCAACAGACATAATGAAACCTGATAAATTGTATAAGGGCAGCAGCGTTGACCTTTGGCCCTGTATTCAGAATAAAAAGAGCCAAAGATCGTTACCCCAATGAAAAAGACACTGAAACACGTATGTAACATAGTAGCGATGGCGAGACATTGTAGCATCTGTGACCAGAGAGTTTGCGCTGGACTGCGCGAGTGTTGCGAGCGGTTCTCAGTCAGTCAGTCAGTCAGTCAGTCAGTCAGTAGTCGTTGCGAGTCCGTAGCTCTGTGTAGTTGAGGGCTGTACTCTGTCAGTAGTCGTCGCGTGCAGTACGCTAATAGTCGTCATGCAGAGCGGTCGGTCAGTAGTAGCAGCCGAGTGCGGTTGTGTGATGTAGGCGGTCGGCAACACTGGTCAAGATGGTGAATAAGGTATACTGTTAATTAATATAATCATTAGATAATGAAAAATTGTATTTATTGTAATTATTCTCCAACAAGTTCCCCAATAATAATGTTTATTTCAAAAGCATTTTTCAAACATTTAATTGTTTATTGAACTAAAGAGTTCGTTGCACTTCACATTTCATTCCACTTCTTTGAAGAAAAATGTCACTAAAATCACAAAAAAAGAGAATATTATTATTTGCAATGCAGTTCCTCCAAGCGCTGCGCAACAACCAGAGCAGAAATGTGACATCCATTTATTCGGAGGTAAGACTTTAATTCTGATTGTTTTGCACAGGGCCAAAGACCGATATTTCGGTTTAATTGAAGTTTCTTGTCACTGAACGGACGTTTTTAAATGTTGTGTGAAGACTTTATATTTGAGTCAGATTGCGAATTTCACATTTTTGTTGCCATTTTCAATACCTCTCATTGTGGGCGAGGTTACAATTAGCGCAATGTCCATTAGCATCCGTAAATAACATTGTCCGTTATTTTAAATTTTGCTGGGAGGTTACAACACACACACAAAAAAAAAAACAAAAAAAACAAAAAATTGCATTTATATCTGCTCCTCAATTGTAGATACCCCTTACACAGCTGTGTGCAATGAATGAGTGCTGGCTGGTAATTAATTGCACTCCTTGGAGGGAAATGCCATAGGAAGTAGTCTTTAAAAAGTGAATGTTTTTCGTTAAGAGACAAAAGTTACTTTAGAAAAAAAGTAATAGTGGGGCTTTTGTTGTTGAACAAAATAAGTACAATGAACATACGTTATCAGATTTGCGCAATGCAGCGTCACACCACCTTTTGATTATAACACAATAGACTATACATCGTCCCGAACCGTGACCAGAGTCGCGAGACGAGCAGAGCACGCCGCCGACGCCCGCTCAGTACAACCGTCCACCCGCTACTACTGTCGACCGACTACTACCTCTCCCGACTCGCGCTACAATATATATATAACAACTGTTCCTGGCGACCCGGTGCGTGCCACTACTGTCGTCTGGCGCGGTCCAAGCGCCGACTAGCAGCGATAAAGAACTCTCTGGTCAGACAGAGATGCTGTCATGCCTCGCCATCGCTCTGGTAATGAATACATACGTGTTGCAGCGTGCGTACCACCGGAACACGCAGTGGCGGAGCCAAAGACTGTGTTGTCGAGGTCGAGTGCGAGCGGGAAGAGAGGCAGCGTCGGCACGGAGATGCAAGCGAGCGCGAGACGCACGGGGGCTGCGGCGTGGCGCGTTTGCGGTCGGCGCCTTTGGTGGCAACGGCCGGGACAAGCAGCGGTGTATGGTGTGGTGCGGGGCGGACAGGGGCGGAGGCGGCGCGACGACGGCATGGGGGCGAAAACGGGACGGGGGACGGCGGATGTTGAGAGGCGTCACGCGCGGACAGGACACAGACACAGAGACACACAGATTGGAAAGGGAGGGTGCGCGGTAGTAGTTGGGAATGTGCGTACCGTGCGGGATGGGAGTGGGCGAGGAACACGGTCGTGGCCCCTGTTTTGGGTGCGTGTGATGACGTCGGTGTGTTGTGGGAAGGGAAGGTGCTGTGGCGGCGGCGCGTAATGGGCGTAGGCCGAAAAGAGAAAGGAACGTGGGCAGTGTGTTGGCAAGCGTCGGTTCGACTGCGACGTTGATGGGCAGGGCAGGGCAGGGCAGGGCAGGGCAGGGCAGGGCAAGGTTAATGGTGGTAGGAGTAGGCGTGTGGGCGCAAAAAATCTGCCGCTGCAGGCGGTGCCGTAACCGCCATGGCGGGAAGGAGAGAGGGCCAAAGAAAGAAAGAAAGAAAGAAAGAAAGAAAGAAAGAAAGAAGAAAACAAAAAAAAAAAAAAGGAGGGGGGGGCGAAAGTGGAGAGGCGGTGGTGTGAGAAGGGCGGGGGCGGAAGGAAGGCAGGAAGGACAAGAGGCGAGGCGACGGCTTGCTTTGTGTATCGGTCGGTCTCTGGCTATGCTTCGTTTTCTGCAGCAGGGTCGGTGCGCGGCGTGGCTCGCGGCAGTGGGAACGCCTGGTGGCTGGACGGCCAGCAATGCGGTTGGATGGGCGGCCACAGCACCGCACCTGTGCCCGAGGAGGAGACGCTGGCGGCGGGCCCTGAGGTGAGGCCGGCTCGGCTGGGGCTGTGGATGTGTAGGTGTGCGCCGCTGCTGCAACAACGAGTAAAACGCGAGAAGAAGGGATGGCGGTAGAGAGAAAAAAAAAAAAAGGTCGTGTTGTGTTGATGCGCAGGCAGACGCGTACAGAGGGACGAGCCCGGTCTGCAGCAGGGTGTGGCCGTGCCGAGTGCAGAGCAGCGGCGGCTCGGTTCGGTTCGGTTCGGCCCGGCCCGGCGGGCCGCGCTGTTGTCGCGGACGTGAGCGCCCCCTGGCGGGTGGCCGGAGGCGGCGCGGCGTGTTGGACGTGTGGCTGGTGGCAGTGCACAATTTGCGAGTTGCTGGCGGTGTGGTGTGGCGGTTGGCGCGTCGGGCGGCGGAGAGGTATGTGTTGCGGGCGCCCTTTGCTGCGCTGCGTCGTTGCGTGTGCCGTACAGGGCGGGCGCTTGTCGACTGTGTGGCGAATTGGCGTGAAACGGCTGCCGAGAGGTGTGTGGTAGCGAGCCGGTCGGTGGTGTCAGTGCGAAGGGGAATGTGCGTGCGTGTTTGGCGGTTTCGGTGTGCTTTTTGCGGCGTGAGAGTGGGAATTAGTGGGGCCGGCTGTTGTGTTGGTTCCTTGTGTCCTGTGTCGCGTAGCTTGATGGCAACGTGGAAGGACGCCGGTTTCGTTTTCGTTTCGAGCCTTGCGTGTGGTTGTCGACGTTGACTGGTTGGCGTGTGCCGATGCACGTGCATGTGTGGGTCGCGAGTGCGTTTTTGGCTGGCTGTGTGTGTGTGTGTGTGTGTGTGTGTGTGTGTTTTGGGGGGGAAGGGGGAGGCGGTGGTGAAAGTGCAGTCGTCGGGTGGGGCTGGGGCTGTGCGTCGTGGCGGAAAGGTGGTAGGTTGCGGGAAGCGAGCCCGTCGTTGACGGTGTCGCGTGAGTTGTGAATCGAGTGGGGCGCGGGGCGCGGGGCGCGTGGCGCGGGGCGCGGGGCGCGGGACAGGAGCAGCGTGCCGCTGCGTCGTGGTCGTCAGCAGAGGCTGTGCGTGTGCTTGTCCTTTTTGTGGGCGGTTCGTGCGAGGCGTTTTTGTTTTGTGTTGCCCTAGTTGTTAGTTTATTTTGTTTGTGTTTGTTATTTTGAGACGACGACTGGTTGGTGGCGTGCGCGCGAAGTGGCGGTGTGCGCTTCCCGTGTCGTTTGTGTTGTTTTGTTTTTTTGTTTTTGTGTGTTTTTTTTTGCACTGGGCCCCGGTGGGTGGGTGCGTGTGTGTCGATTGCCGGCTGGCGAAAGGTGCGCCATCGGCGGGGTGGGTCGCCGGCACAAGTAGAGGCGGCGGCGTTGTTGCTGTTGTTGTGTGGTGTTTGTTTTGTTCGGCTGTGTCGGCGAGCTGTGTTGCGGTGCGTGTGAATGGTGGTGCAAAAGTGCTGGCGTTGGGGCTGCGACTGCGACGGCGGCGAGCCGCGGGCGCGCCATTGATAGTGATGTTGTGAACAGCGGCTGTGTACGGTAGTGGTGTTGTTGTAGCACGACGTGCATCCGGGCCGGCGCGGAAAGCGCAGTTGCGGGCGGTTGCCCTTCGGTGCCAGCCATGTCGCGTGAGCGGCGGGTTGCTCTGGTGTCGACACGTGGTGCTCTGGGTTGTTGTGTGGTGCCCTTTGGCCGGTGGGGGTGGTTCGCGTGTGTCTCGTTCGCGCTCGGTGTCTGGTCGTGGTCGTGCTGCTCCCCCGTCTGTCGGCGGTTTCCGACGTCGTCCCGTCGCGACCTTTCAACCGAAAGTGTGGCGCCCGAAGGTGAACGAACGTAACCCTGACCTCGGCGCTTTACGCTGAGCCGAGCGAACCGAACCGAACCGAACCTAACCTGTGGTGTGGCGAGGTGAGCTCAGCCTGTGAGCCCCTAACGTCTACGTAAGGTAAGCTGTCCGGCTCACGCCTCACGTTTGAACGCTTTTTTAACCTACGTTTGACGCTTCTTAACCTAGCACTGACCCCTTAACCTAACCTAACGTGTAACCTAACCTAACCTAACCTAACCTAACCTAACCTAACCTCTGACGCCTGACGTGTTTGAATGCTTAACCTAAGTTTGACGCTTAACCTAACCCAAGTCCCCTTAACCTAACCCACGTCCACCTAACCTAACCTAACGTAGACGTGTAAACGTAATGTGTAACGCGTAACGTGTAAGGTCGGCTGTCGTGTGTGCTTGACGGCAGATTGGGTTGGTCTGTAGATTCGGATTGCGGTTTGCCTCGGTCGAGGGGTTGTGGGTCGGAAGCGGCGAGGGGCGGCGGCGCCTGTTGCGCAGGCGGCGTCCGTTTGCGGCGGGCAATTGTTGAGAAACGGCTGTGAATGTTGGCGGGCGAGAGGAGGAGGACGGCGCGCGATGTGGCCCGACGGCTGCGGGCCGATCGGGAAACGGCGGGAGGGCGACGGAAGGCGATGGGGCGGCGGAGGCGCGTTTGCACGGCCGTCATCGCCGCACGCCTCGGCTTGTGTGGCTGTGGCGCCGGCCGCGCTGGCCGGGCTGCCGCGGCGACGGTGTGGGAGTTTTGCCGAAGGTTTGGCCATTGTGGCGGGTCGTCGGCTGGGGCTGTGGGGGCGGCATTTGGGCGGGGGCGGCGATTCTCGGCGGGCCGACCCAGGCTGTAGCGCGCGGTAGCTGCAGTTTGGCCGTGGTTTGCGGCGCTGCCGTGGCGACTGGTTGGCGACTGTGGTGTGGCTGTGTGTAGCCCCATCCTCGGTGGTTTGAAAGGCGCGGGCGGTTGTGGCGCAGGTTTGGGGCTGCTCCGCACAGGCTGTCGGACGTTGGGCGGTAGCAAGCGCGGGAGGCGCGGCGCGGCGGCGCGCAGAGTGGCGGCCGCTCTCTCGGCCGTCCGCGCCCGCCCGCGACACTGGCTGGGCCTTGTGATTCTCTGCTCTGCTGCTGTGCTGTGCTTGCGTGCCTGCCGTCCCGCTCGCTCTCGCTGTGTGTTACGCGCGTCGTCGAAATGGCAGATCAGGCGGCTACGAACGAGACTGCTGCGGCACCCGCCGCCACCGGCACTACGAAGAAGGCCAAGTCTGCGTCGTCTGCGAAGAAGCCGCGCGCCAAGCCTGCGCACCCGCGCACCTCTGAGATGGTGACGGCCGCCATCAAGAGTCTGAAGGAGCGCGGCGGGTCGTCGCTGCAGGCGATCAAGAAGTACATAGCCGCGCACTACAAGCTGGACGCGGAGAAGCTGGCGCCGTTTATCAAGAAGTACCTCAAGTCGGCCGTCGTGGCGGGCGAGCTGGTGCAGACGAAGGGGAAGGGCGCGTCCGGCTCGTTCAAGCTTGCCGGCGCCGGCGGCGGGGGGGCGGCCGAGGGCGGCAAGGCTCGTGCTGGCGGTGCCAAGAAGAAGCGCGCCGCTCCGGCCAGCAAGGAGAAGAAGGGCGCCCGTGCGGCCGGCGCAAAGAAGGCTGGTGGCGTGAAGGCGGCGACCGGTCGGAAGGCGGGCGCCGCCAAGAAGGCGTCTGCGGCGTCGGCCGCTCCCGCGGGTGCGAAGAAGGCGGCTGCGGCCAAGCCGGCCAAGGCCAAGTCGCCGTCGAAGGCGAAGAAGGCCGCCAAGGTTCCGACGAAGAAGCCGAAGGCGCCGCGCCCGAAGAAGGCGACGACGCCGTCTAAGGCGAAGGCTTCGCCCAAGAAGAAGAAGTAGAGTAGAGGAGAAAGAGATGGGAAAGGAAGGGTTTGGCGCTTGACTCCGTCGTCCCCACCCCCCGTCGTCGTCTAGTGGCGCGCAAGAGACGCGCGGCCCAAAACGGCCCTTCTCAGGGCCATCAAAGCACGTCGGGGAAGGTTTTGATTGTCGTGTTGCGTTTGGTGTGGGTGTCTGTCTGTATGCCCGTGGGGATGCTGTTTGCGTGCCGTGGTGGTTGGATTGCGGGGGTCGGTGGCGGGTGTGGGCGGCGGTAGCGGTAAGCGGTGTTGTTGTTGTCGTGGTTGATTGTCGCCGTGTTTGTGGCGGCGGCCGACGGTTGGTTTTCTGTCACGTTGTTTTGTTTGAATACGTTGGTTGGCTTGCCTGCGTTCGTTCTTCTCGGATGTCTGTCTTGTCTAGTCGTGTCTGGTCTTTGTTTTGTTCCTTTGTGTGTGTTATGTTTTGCAACGGGGGGCACGTTGAGATGTGGAAGGAGTCGGCGGGGATTTCGGTGGCGTGTAGAGCGAGCGAGCGCGCCTGCCTGGCCGTTGGCCGTCGGAGTGGAGTGCGGGTTTTTTTGTTTTCGAAACGAAAGCGGCGGGCGGGCGGCCGGCCAGCCAGCCACCCGTGCGGTGTGACGTCGGCCGTTGGGTATTGTGCGCTTTGAGCGCCGGGGAGGGATGATGTGTGATTGTTGCGCGCTGCTAGCAGGCAGGCAGAGTGAGCGGGTGTGGCGGACGGACGGGAAGTGGTGGTTTTTGTTTTTGGGTTGCGGGGCGAGAGGCAGGCGACCGACAAAGTTTGCTCGCGACGGAGAGATGTTAGTGGCCCTGAAAAGGGCCGTTTTTGTTTGTGCGGTGCGGTGCCGCGGCGCGGTTTAGGCGCGCTCGCCGCGGATGCGGCGCGCGAGCTGGATGTCCTTGGGCATGATGGTGACGCGCTTGGCGTGGATTGCGCACAGGTTGGTGTCTTCGAAGAGGCCGACGAGGTAGGCCTCGCTGGCCTCCTGCAGGGCCATGACTGCGGAGCTCTGGAAGCGCAGGTCGGTCTTGAAGTCCTGGGCGATCTCGCGCACTAGGCGCTGGAATGGCAGCTTGCGGATGAGCAGCTCTGTGCTCTTCTGGTAGCGCCTGATTTCTCGCAGGGCGACGGTGCCCGGCCTGTAGCGGTGGGGCTTCTTGACGCCTCCGGTGGCGGGCGCGCTCTTCCTCGCCGCCTTGGTGGCGAGCTGTTTGCGCGGCGCCTTTCCGCCGGTGGACTTGCGGGCCGTTTGCTTTGTGCGGGCCATGGCGGTAGCGGTAGCGGTAGCGGAGCGGCGTGCGTGGAGGTTAGGTGCGGCGCGGCGTCCGGTGCTGCCTTGACAACGGGCCCGCGCGCCTCCGTGCTGCGCTTATATGCCCTCGGTTGCGCGTGGTGGGGGGAGGGCGGGCCAGAGTCTATATAGGGGGGCGGCGGGCGCGCTGGGCGCAGACCGTAGCCGACTCGCCAGCCGCTGCAGCTGCTGTTTGTGCACGTTTTGCTTTGCCCGAGGAAGGAAGGATGACAGGCCGCGGCAAGGGAGGAAAGGGGCTCGGCAAGGGTGGCGCCAAGCGGCACCGCAAGGTGTTGCGCGACAACATCCAGGGCATCACGAAGCCCGCCATCCGCCGCCTGGCTCGCAGGGGCGGCGTGAAGCGCATCTCTGGTCTGATCTACGAGGAGACCCGCGGGGTGCTGAAGGTGTTCCTGGAGAACGTGATCCGCGACGCGGTGACGTACACTGAGCACGCCAAGCGCAAGACTGTGACGGCCATGGACGTGGTGTACGCCCTGAAGAGGCAGGGGCGCACCCTGTACGGTTTCGGCGGTTAGGCTGCGTCGCAGCGGGCGCTGGCCTTCCCGCGGCCGTGCTTGTGGGTGGGAGAGACTAGAAAACGGCCCTTTTCAGGGCCACCACACTGTTCGGAAGTTGAAAAGTGCGAAAGAGTCTGTGTTGTTGCTGCGTGTGTGCGCTGTGTTGTTTGTTTGTTTGTTTCTTTCTTTCTTTCTTTCCGTTTGAGCGACGTGATGTGACTGGGAGGGGAGAAGGAAAGGAAACGTGTCATGTGGCTGGCTGTGTGTGGAGCTGCTTCGTTTGTGTGTTTGTTATTGTGTGTCTTTGTATCGATCGCGACGGAGATGGCGGGCTGTGTGTTGTTGTGCGAGAGGCGGTGATTATTTGCTTGCGTGGTTTGGCTCTGTGTGTTTGTTTGCGGCGGCGTTGGGGTTTCCGAGGCAAGGCGTGTGGGCATAGGCGGCCGGATCAGCTGTTTCGTTCGTGTCGACGGCCGTTGCGCGCGGGAGTGGAGGGCGGTGTGTCGACACGCCTCCCTTTAACAATGGTCATTATTGCTGCCGTTGTCGGTTTGGAAGGCGACTGCGACCGTGCAAAATGTGTGTGTGTGTGTGTGTGTGTGTTGGGCCACACGGGCTGTGTGGACGACAAGATGGCGGACGTGCGCCGGCGGCGGCTGTGCTGTGACAGTGCAAAGTTAAAACAAAACAAGGTGCGGCGAGGACGACTGAAATTTTGCTTTGGACGTAGGTTTGTGTGGTGGCCCTGAAAAGGGCCGATTGTTGTGGGCCGAGCCGGCAAAGCGCGTTGCGTGCAGGGGAGCACGCGGCGCTGCGATTGCCTGGCCTCCTTTAGGCCTTCTTCTCGGTCTTCTTTGGC
>NW_025725533.1:5000-10000 GCF_021461395.2 Schistocerca americana
CCAGCGGATGAACGGCGGACTTTTCCCGCAGTCGCAATGTGCAATCCACCCCTATAACATGCGTTTCATGAAGAGTTATCTCCAATATGCGACATTCCCGCTGTCCCTATACATGAGCTGCGGGCTGTACCAGTTACGAGCTAGAGACGCGACCGCGTTGCTCTCTGTACGAATGCCGATGCTGAGCGGTCAGCTAGGAGGCGCTCCATCCATGTCGGTACCGGTGAGCGTTGCACTCGCAGTCGCAAGAACGTACGGCAAGTATATTACCTGGAAGAGTCAATGACAGTCCACGCCCCCCTGCGTGGGAAGAGTCTTTCTAGGCCATGACCCACCGGAAGGGCGCAGCGTCCCCCACCCCAGACATGTGACGTCACACCATCGGTATTGACGACTAGACTGATTCCTTATAATCATTTGCCATACACCGGTGGAAGCTGCCGAGACGAGTAACTACATAGCGGGCTCGCCGTGTCACTAATGTACAGAGATACAACAGTTTCGACTGGAACCGGATTAAACGTATACACGGCGCTGATTAGTAATAGATAGAGCCATCAGAATACAGATAATGTATACAACTGTCCGTATACATGCTGAAAGACTCTGCTCACAATCACAACCACACGTCAGCCACACACCCTTATCACGCACTACTCTCTGCCTGTAACACGCACACAGACAATATGTAAGCACCAGCATGGAACAACACCCAGTGCATCCTCTCCGCCACATTAGACAATCCACACTGTCATAACCAGACTGGGAGGTCCACTCAGAAAACAGAATATCCCACCCACCCGACAACCACCATTGCTCAGCCAAGCCACCAACACCCACACATGTCCTACACAGGGGTGCACCCAACATCACAATACTGCCTCCTCTCACAGCACACAAACAATGGCAGGAATGAAAGACACAGGTCTGCCACAAGCATGGAATGAGAGCGCCGCCTGTCATGAGCCAAAGGTGCATCCTGACGTGGCAAATCAGATGATGCCGCAGGCATCCACTTACTATAATCACAATCAACAAACCGGCCGCCCCGCCCCGCCCCCCATTAAACCTTTCCTTACAACAATGTGTACCTTAACCTAACCTATATCGTACCGTAACCTAACCTATATCGTACCGTAACCTAACCTATGTCGTACCGTAACCTAACCTATGTCGTACCGTAACCTAACCTATGTCGTACCGTAACCTAACCTATGTCGTACCGTAACCTAACCTATGTCGTACCGTAACCTAACCTATGTCGTACCGTAACCTAACCTATGTCGTACCGTAACCTAACCTATGTCGTACCGTAACCTAACCTATGTCGTACCGTAACCTAACCTATGTCGTACCGTAACCTAACCTATGTCGTACCGTAACCTAACCTATGTCGTACCTTAACCTAACCTATGTCGTACCTTAACCTAACCTATGTCGTACCTTAACCTAACCTATGTCGTACCTTAACCTAACCTATGTCGTACCTTAACCTAACCTATGTCGTACCTTAACCTAACCTATGTCGTACCTTAACCTAACCTATGTCGTACCTTAACCTAACCTATGTCGTACCTTAACCTAACCTATGTCGTACCTTAACCTAACCTATGTCGTACCTTAACCTAACCTATGTCGTACCTTAACCTAACCTATGTCGTACCTTAACCTAACCTATGTCGTACCTTAACCTAACCTATGTCGTACCTTAACCTAACCTATGTCGTACCTTAACCTAACCTATGTCGTACCTTAACCTAACCTATGTCGTACCTTAACCTAACCTATGTCGTACCTTAACCTAACCTATGTCGTACCTTAACCTAACCTATGTCGTACCTTAACCTAACCTATGTCGTACCTTAACCTAACCTATGTCGTACCTTAACCTAACCTATGTCGTACCTTAACCTAACCTATGTCGTACCTTAACCTAACCTATGTCGTACCTTAACCTAACCTATGTCGTACCTTAACCTAACCTATGTCGTACCTTAACCTAACCTATGTCGTACCTTAACCTAACCTATGTCGTACCTTAACCTAACCTATGTCGTACCTTAACCTAACCTATGTCGTACCTTAACCTAACCTGTATTGCGCCTTAACCTAACCTGTATTGCGCCTTAACCTAACCTGTATTGCGCCTTAACGTAACCTGTATTGCGCCTTAACGTAACCTGTATTGCGCCTTAACGTAACCTGTATTGCGCCTTAACGTAACCTGTATTGCGCCTTAACGTAACCTGTATTGCGCCTTAACGTAACCTGTATTGCGCCTTAACGTAACCTGTATTGCGCCTTAACGTAACCTGTATTGCGCCTTAACGTAACCTGTATTGCGCCTTAACGTAACCTGTATTGCGCCTTAACGTAACCTGTATTGCGCCTTAACGTAACCTGTATTGCGCCTTAACGTAACCTGTATTGCGCCTTAACGTAACCTGTATTGCGCCTTAACGTAACCTGTATTGCGCCTTAACGTAACCTGTATTGCGCCTTAACGTAACCTGTATTGCGCCTTAACGTAACCTGTATTGCGCCTTAACGTAACCTGTATTGCGCCTTAACGTAACCTGCATTGCGCCTTAACGTAACCTGTATTGCGCCTTAACGTAACCTGTATTGCGCCTTAACGTAACCTGTATTGCGCCTTAACGTAACCTGTATTGCGCCTTAACGTAACCTGTATTGCGCCTTAACGTAACCTGTATTGCGCCTTAACGTAACCTGTATTGCGCCTTAACGTAACCTGTATTGCGCCTTAACGTAACCGATATTGCGCCTTAACGTAACCTATATTGCGCCGTAACGTAACCTATATTGCGCCGTAACGTAACAACCTATATTGCGCCGTAACGTAACCTATATTGCGCCGTAACGTAACCCACATTGCCCCTTAACGTAACCTATATTGCGCCGTAACGTAACCTATATTGCGCCGTAACGTAACCCACATTGCCCCTTAACGTAACCCACATTGCCCCTTAACGTAACCCACATTGCCCCTTAACGTAACCCAACACACGTTGGGCCTTAACCCAACACACGTTGGGCCTTAACCCAACACACGTTGGGCCGTAACCCAACACACGTTGGGCCTTAACCCAACACACGTTGGGCCTTAACCCAACACACGTTGGGCCTTAACCCAACACACGTTGGGCCTTAACCTGCTCTGTAATTGTCATACGACGCGTTAAATTAGTGTAGTGTTGCCTAACTGCAACCCCCGCAATATAGTTTGCTACTCGCACTGCCCGGTCCCCAGTGTATCGCTTCATGTTAAACACCTTGCAGCTATACACTGTAATGTGGATGGCAGCAGGACGTACATGCTCAATGCCCTTTGCAGTTGTTCATTGGCATTTGCAGTTGTTCATTGGCATTCGCATGGCGAAGCACTTAGCCTACGCTGTGGTACGGCCTGTGTCAACTGTCCGCTGATGTTGTACGTCCAAATCACACACTGTACTGCACATTGGTCCTCATGTACTGAATGATACATCGTGGTACATGTGACCGTACAACGACTGCGCCAACAACGGCGAACCATGCGGTCCAAATGTTGTGCACTCAGCTACGTGTCGTCTCCCTATAAGAGCTGGATTGCAGTGTGGTATGCCCTGGATGGCGATCAGCATGAGCCGTCTGTTGATGTAGTGGCGCGTGTTGTCAGACGTAGTCGTCTCTTCTCACACACCGTGATAGCACGGTGCACTGCGTTCCACATCTGCGACATGCGACAGAGGCCGGTTGACAGTCGTTCGCGCAATGGACATCGCATACGTACGGGGGCCACCTTCCACGTGTTCGCTAAGCGTGGACATGTTGTTGCGTGTATGTGGGCAGACAGTGTGTCGTGACACCTGACACAGGCATGCAACAATCGTTGAATTTGCAAATGGCGATGGACGCCTACGTTTGCTGGTGACGTTACGCAAATGAACAACTGGTAAACCGTTGTGGTGCGGTTGTTCTCGCTAGGGGTGAATCAGTGATGGCGACGATCGGTTGAGCTACCAACCGGTTGTTGCAGCGATACCCACCATGCCCACGAACGTGAATGGCATGTGGGTGTGAAGCGATACGCGGCGGTGGCTGGGTGGGACCGTCCCCGGCCGGTGAGGGGGGGCCTCCCGGCGTGTTGGCCGTGCGGTGCGTGGGCGCACGCGCTACAGCCGGCTGGTGGGGGCGGCCAGTGGCAGGCGCGCCGGCCGACGGAGGCGGCAGGCGGCGCAGCTGCGCGCCGGCGCACCCTGCACGCGGCGCCGTGCGGCCAAAGTAGGTCCTCGCGGGCCCGGTGCGAAGCGCGGTGGACATCTGCAGTGTGCTGGTCCGATTGAGGACTGTGTGCGCTGAGGATGCGCCGCCGCCCGGCGCTCGGCGCCGCGACGCCGTCTGCTGCTCGGTCGCCTCTGCGGTTCTCGCAGGTGGTTTGTATCGCAGCTGTGCGGACGTGTTGGCGCGTGCGCTGTGCTGGGAGAGTTCGCTTCGGCACCCAAGTGGGGCTTTTGTCCTTCTGTGGCGCTGGCGTTGGAGCTGCCGGTCACCGTAGGTGGCGCGTGTTGTCTCCCGCCGGCAATGCCACGACAGCACGCTCCCGGGCCTCTGTCGGCAGCGGCAAGCTCAGTTGGGAGCACGGGTGGTCGCACCTAAAGCGTCTACTCGCCAAACTCCGGGCGATTGCGCCTCTCTCGAACCCGACCAAGTACTTAGGACGGCGCTGCGCGCCGCCGGGACCTGAGAGGGTTTCGAGGTGTATGGTGCAGGGGAGCTCAGCCTCCTCCTGTTTGCAGAATAATTGAGCGGACGCTTGCGTGTTCGCGCGGGCCCCCGGGACACACTCCCGGGCGGCCGGCTGCTCAGCTCTAGTTGACGCAGCTCCCTGGTTGATCCTGCCAGTAGTCATATGCTTGTCTCAAAGATTAAGCCATGCATGTCTCAGTACAAGCCGCATTAAGGTGAAACCGCGAATGGCTCATTAAATCAGTTATGGT
>NW_025725533.1:17500-22500 GCF_021461395.2 Schistocerca americana
CACCACAAAACACAGCGCCATCTGTAGGTCTCCCGCGGCATGACGTCCTGCAACGACGATACCGCCATCTATGAGACGCCAAGCCGACCAAGACATCGATGGGCCCACAGTGCCCATCTTTCGACCCCACCCACAAAGCCTGCGTCCTCTGTCGACCACAGCACCCCAACGCCAGCGCCTCTGCCGCACGAAATCGTGGACCGGCAATCACTCCACCTGCGCCCCACTCCAACCGCCCAACTCGCAACTCCAGCGGATGAACGGCGGACTTTTCCCGCAGTCGCAATGTGCAATCCACCCCTATAACATGCGTTTCATGAAGAGTTATCTCCAATATGCGACATTCCCGCTGTCCCTATACATGAGCTGCGGGCTGTACCAGTTACGAGCTAGAGACGCGACCGCGTTGCTCTCTGTACGAATGCCGATGCTGAGCGGTCAGCTAGGAGGCGCTCCATCCATGTCGGTACCGGTGAGCGTTGCACTCGCAGTCGCAAGAACGTACGGCAAGTATATTACCTGGAAGAGTCAATGACAGTCCACGCCCCCCTGCGTGGGAAGAGTCTTTCTAGGCCATGACCCACCGGAAGGGCGCAGCGTCCCCCACCCCAGACATGTGACGTCACACCATCGGTATTGACGACTAGACTGATTCCTTATAATCATTTGCCATACACCGGTGGAAGCTGCCGAGACGAGTAACTACATAGCGGGCTCGCCGTGTCACTAATGTACAGAGATACAACAGTTTCGACTGGAACCGGATTAAACGTATACACGGCGCTGATTAGTAATAGATAGAGCCATCAGAATACAGATAATGTATACAACTGTCCGTATACATGCTGAAAGACTCTGCTCACAATCACAACCACACGTCAGCCACACACCCTTATCACGCACTACTCTCTGCCTGTAACACGCACACAGACAATATGTAAGCACCAGCATGGAACAACACCCAGTGCATCCTCTCCGCCACATTAGACAATCCACACTGTCATAACCAGACTGGGAGGTCCACTCAGAAAACAGAATATCCCACCCACCCGACAACCACCATTGCTCAGCCAAGCCACCAACACCCACACATGTCCTACACAGGGGTGCACCCAACATCACAATACTGCCTCCTCTCACAGCACACAAACAATGGCAGGAATGAAAGACACAGGTCTGCCACAAGCATGGAATGAGAGCGCCGCCTGTCATGAGCCAAAGGTGCATCCTGACGTGGCAAATCAGATGATGCCGCAGGCATCCACTTACTATAATCACAATCAACAAACCGGCCGCCCCGCCCCGCCCCCCATTAAACCTTTCCTTACAACAATGTGTACCTTAACCTAACCTATATCGTACCGTAACCTAACCTATATCGTACCGTAACCTAACCTATGTCGTACCGTAACCTAACCTATGTCGTACCGTAACCTAACCTATGTCGTACCGTAACCTAACCTATGTCGTACCGTAACCTAACCTATGTCGTACCGTAACCTAACCTATGTCGTACCGTAACCTAACCTATGTCGTACCGTAACCTAACCTATGTCGTACCGTAACCTAACCTATGTCGTACCGTAACCTAACCTATGTCGTACCGTAACCTAACCTATGTCGTACCGTAACCTAACCTATGTCGTACCGTAACCTAACCTATGTCGTACCGTAACCTAACCTATGTCGTACCGTAACCTAACCTATGTCGTACCTTAACCTAACCTATGTCGTACCTTAACCTACCCTATGTCGTACCTTAACCTAACCTATGTCGTACCTTAACCTAACCTATGTCGTACCTTAACCTAACCTATGTCGTACCTTAACCTAACCTATGTCGTACCTTAACCTAACCTATGTCGTACCTTAACCTAACCTATGTCGTACCTTAACCTAACCTATGTCGTACCTTAACCTAACCTATGTCGTACCTTAACCTAACCTATGTCGTACCTTAACCTAACCTATGTCGTACCTTAACCTAACCTATGTCGTACCTTAACCTAACCTATGTCGTACCTTAACCTAACCTATGTCGTACCTTAACCTAACCTATGTCGTACCTTAACCTAACCTATGTCGTACCTTAACCTAACCTATGTCGTACCTTAACCTAACCTATGTCGTACCTTAACCTAACCTATGTCGTACCTTAACCTAACCTATGTCGTACCTTAACCTAACCTATGTCGTACCTTAACCTAACCTATGTCGTACCTTAACCTAACCTATGTCGTACCTTAACCTAACCTATGTCGTACCTTAACCTAACCTATGTCGTACCTTAACCTAACCTATGTCGTACCTT
This sequence comes from Schistocerca americana, assembly GCF_021461395.2. Taxonomy (NCBI): domain Eukaryota; kingdom Metazoa; phylum Arthropoda; class Insecta; order Orthoptera; family Acrididae; genus Schistocerca; species Schistocerca americana. The sequence goes on from NW_025725533.1 coordinate 19,812, forward strand.
AACCTAACCTATGTCGTACCTTAACCTAACCTATGTCGTACCTTAACCTAACCTATGTCGTACCTTAACCTAACCTATGTCGTACCTTAACCTAACCTATGTCGTACCTTAACCTAACCTATGTCGTACCTTAACCTAACCTATGTCGTACCTTAACCTAACCTATGTCGTACCTTAACCTAACCTATGTCGTACCTTAACCTAACCTATGTCGTACCTTAACCTAACCTATGTCGTACCTTAACCTAACCTGTATTGCGCCTTAACCTAACCTGTATTGCGCCTTAACGTAACCTGTATTGCGCCTTAACGTAACCTGTATTGCGCCTTAACGTAACCTGTATTGCGCCTTAACGTAACCTGTATTGCGCCTTAACGTAACCTGTATTGCGCCTTAACGTAACCTGTATTGCGCCTTAACGTAACCTGTATTGCGCCTTAACGTAACCTGTATTGCGCCTTAACGTAACCTGTATTGCGCCTTAACGTAACCTGTATTGCGCCTTAACGTAACCTGTATTGCGCCTTAACGTAACCTGTATTGCGCCTTAACGTAACCTGTATTGCGCCTTAACGTAACCTGTATTGCGCCTTAACGTAACCTGTATTGCGCCTTAACGTAACCTGTATTGCGCCTTAACGTAACCTGTATTGCGCCTTAACGTAACCTGTATTGCGCCTTAACGTAACCTGTATTGCGCCTTAACGTAACCTGTATTGCGCCTTAACGTAACCTGTATTGCGCCTTAACGTAACCTGTATTGCGCCTTAACGTAACCTGTATTGCGCCTTAACGTAACCTGTATTGCGCCTTAACGTAACCTGTATTGCGCCTTAACGTAACCTGCATTGCGCCTTAACGTAACCTGCATTGCGCCTTAACGTAACCTGTATTGCGCCTTAACGTAACCTGCATTGCGCCTTAACGTAACCTGCATTGCGCCTTAACGTAACCTGTATTGCGCCTTAACGTAACCTGTATTGCGCCTTAACGTAACCTGTATTGCGCCTTAACGTAACCTGTATTGCGCCTTAACGTAACCTGTATTGCGCCTTAACGTAACCTGTATTGCGCCTTAACGTAACCTGTATTGCGCCTTAACGTAACCTGTATTGCGCCTTAACGTAACCGATATTGCGCCTTAACGTAACCTATATTGCGCCGTAACGTAACCTATATTGCGCCGTAACGTAACCCACATTGCCCCTTAACGTAACCTATATTGCGCCGTAACGTAACCTATATTGCGCCGTAACGTAACCCACATTGCCCCTTAACGTAACCCACATTGCCCCTTAACGTAACCCACATTGCCCCTTAACGTAACCCAACACACGTTGGGCCTTAACCCAACACACGTTGGGCCTTAACCCAACACACGTTGGGCCGTAACCCAACACACGTTGGGCCTTAACCCAACACACGTTGGGCCTTAACCCAACACACGTTGGGCCTTAACCCAACACACGTTGGGCCTTAACCTGCTCTGTAATTGTCATACGACGCGTTAAATTAGTGTAGTGTTGCCTAACTGCAACCCCCGCAATATAGTTTGCTACTCGCACTGCCCGGTCCCCAGTGTATCGCTTCATGTTAAACACCTTGCAGCTATACACTGTAATGTGGATGGCAGCAGGACGTACATGCTCAATGCCCTTTGCAGTTGTTCATTGGCATTTGCAGTTGTTCATTGGCATTCGCATGGCGAAGCACTTAGCCTACGCTGTGGTACGGCCTGTGTCAACTGTCCGCTGATGTTGTACGTCCAAATCACACACTGTACTGCACATTGGTCCTCATGTACTGAATGATACATCGTGGTACATGTGACCGTACAACGACTGCGCCAACAACGGCGAACCATGCGGTCCAAATGTTGTGCACTCAGCTACGTGTCGTCTCCCTATAAGAGCTGGATTGCAGTGTGGTATGCCCTGGATGGCGATCAGCATGAGCCGTCTGTTGATGTAGTGGCGCGTGTTGTCAGACGTAGTCGTCTCTTCTCACACACCGTGATAGCACGGTGCACTGCGTTCCACATCTGCGACATGCGACAGAGGCCGGTTGACAGTCGTTCGCGCAATGGACATCGCATACGTACGGGGGCCACCTTCCACGTGTTCGCTAAGCGTGGACATGTTGTTGCGTGTATGTGGGCAGACAGTGTGTCGTGACACCTGACACAGGCATGCAACAATCGTTGAATTTGCAAATGGCGATGGACGCCTACGTTTGCTGGTGACGTTACGCAAATGAACAACTGGTAAACCGTTGTGGTGCGGTTGTTCTCGCTAGGGGTGAATCAGTGATGGCGACGATCGGTTGAGCTACCAACCGGTTGTTGCAGCGATACCCACCATGCCCACGAACGTGAATGGCATGTGGGTGTGAAGCGATACGCGGCGGTGGCTGGGTGGGACCGTCCCCGGCCGGTGAGGGGGGGCCTCCCGGCGTGTTGGCCGTGCGGTGCGTGGGCGCACGCGCTACAGCCGGCTGGTGGGGGCGGCCAGTGGCAGGCGCGCCGGCCGACGGAGGCGGCAGGCGGCGCAGCTGCGCGCCGGCGCACCCTGCACGCGGCGCCGTGCGGCCAAAGTAGGTCCTCGCGGGCCCGGTGCGAAGCGCGGTGGACATCTGCAGTGTGCTGGTCCGATTGAGGACTGTGTGCGCTGAGGATGCGCCGCCGCCCGG
>NW_025725534.1:0-29624 GCF_021461395.2 Schistocerca americana
CGTCGCGATCCAATACATCGTCCTCCAGCCGACTTGTCTCCAAGGGTCTATTGCTGCCTCGGGCACCTTATGGTCGTTCTCCTGTGAGTCTAGATTATCGAATCCGACGCAAAAATGATAGTTAATTGTAACGTTCAGGGCCTTCTAATGCCGATGGAACACTCAAATTGCGTCGAGATTCAATACATCGGCCTCCAGCCGACTTGTCTCCAAGGGTCTATTGCTGCCTCGGGCACCTTACGGTCGTTCTCCTGTGAGTTTAGATTATCGAATCCGACGCAAAAATGATAGTTAATTGTAACGTTCAGGGCCTTGTAATGCCGATGGAACACTCAAATTGCGTCGAGATTCAATACATCGGCCTCCAGCCGACTTGTCTCCAAGGGTCTATTGCTGCCTCGGGCACCTTATGGTCGTTCTCCTGTGAGTCTAGATTTTCGAACCCGACGCTAAAATGATAGTTAATTGTAACGTTCAGGGCCTCCTAATGACGATAGAAGACTCAAATTGCGTCGCGATCCAATACATCGTCCTCCAGCCGACTTGTCTCCAAGGGTCTATTGCTGCCTCGGGCACCTTATGGTCGTTCTCCTGTGAGTTTAGATTATCGAATCCGACGCAAAAATGATAGTTAATTATAACGTTCAGGGCCTCCTAATGCCGATGGAACACTCAAATTGCGTCGAGATTCAATACATCGTCCTCCAGCCGACTTGTCTCCAAGGGGATATCGCTGCCTCGGGCCCCACATGGTCCTTCTCCTGTGAGTCTAGATTTTCGAATCCGACGCAAAAATGATAGTGAATTGTAACGTTCAGCGCCTCTTAATGACGATAGAAGACTCAAATTGCGTCACGATCCAATACATCGTCCTCCAGCCGACTTGTCTCCAAGGGTCTATTGCTGCCTCGGGCACCTTATGGTCGTTCTCCTGTCAGTCTAGATTTTCGAATCCGACGCAAAAATGATAGTTAATTGTAACGTTCAGGGCCTTGTAATGACGATGGAACACTCAAATTGCGTCGAGATTCAATACATCGGCCTCCAGCCGACTTGTCTCCAAGGGTCTATTGCTGCCTCGGGCACCTTATGGTCGTTCTCCTGTGAGTTTAGATTATCGAATCCGACGCAAAAATGATCGTTAATTATAACGTTCAGGGCCTCCTAATGCCGATGGAACACTCAAATTGCGTCGAGATTCAATACATCGGCCTCCAGGCTACTTGTCTCCAAGGGTCTATTGCTGCCTCGGGCACCTTATGGTCGTTGTCCTGTGAGTCTAGATTTTCGAATCCGACGCAAAAATGATAGTTAATTGTAACGTTCAGGGCCTTCTAATGACGATGGAACACTCAAATTGCGTCGAGATTCAATACATCGTCCTCCAGCCGACTTGTCTCCAAGGGTCTATTGCTGCCTCGGGCACCTTATGGTCGTTCTCCTGTGAGTTTAGATTATCGAATCCGACGCAAAAATGATAGTTAATTGTAACGTTCAGGGCCTTCTAATGACGATGGGACACTCAAATTGCGTCGAGATTCAATACATCGTCCTCCAGCCGACTTGTCTCCAAGGGTCTATTGCTGCCTCGGGCACCTTATGGTCGTTCTCCTGTGAGTTTATATTATCGAATCCGACGCAAAAATGATCGTTAATTATAACGTTCAGGGCCTCCTAATGCCGATGGAACACTCAAATTGCGTCGAGATTCAATACATCGGCCTCCAGCCGACTTGTCTCCAAGGGTCTATTGCTGCCTCGGGCACCTTATGGTCGTTGTCCTGTGAGTCTAGATTTTCGAATCCGACGCAAAAATGATAGTTAATTGTAACGTTCAGCGCCTTCTAATGACGATGGAACACTCAAATTATGTCGAGATTCAATACATCGTCCTCCAGCCGACTTGTCTCCAAGGATCTAATGCTGCCTCGGGCACTTTATGGTCGTTCTCTTGTAATTCTAGATTTTCGAATCCGACGCAAAAATGATAGTTAATTGTAACGTTCAGGGCCGCCTAATGACGATGGAACTCTCAAATTGCGTCGAGATTCAAAACATCGTCCTCCAGCCGACTTGTCTCCAAGGGTCTATTGCTGCCTCGGGCACCTTATGGTCGTTCTCCTGTGAGTCTAGATTATCGAATCCGACGCAAAAATGATAGTGAAATGTAACGTTCAGCGCCTCCTAATGACGATGGAACACTCAAATTGCGTCGAGATTCAATACATCGGCCTCCAGCCGACTTGTCTCCAAGGGTCTATTGCTGCCTCGGGTACCTTATGGTCGTTCTCCTGTGAGTCTAGATTATCGAATCCGACGCAAAAATGATCGTTAATTGTAACGTTCAGGGCCTCCTAATGCCGATGGAACACTCAAATTGCTTCGAGATTCAATACATCGGCCTCCAGCCTACTTGTCTCCAAGGGTCTATTGCTGCCTCGGGCACCTTATGGTCGTTGTCCTGTGAGTCTAGATTTTCGAATCCGACGCAAAAATGATAGTTAATTGTAACGTTCAGGGCCTTCTAATGACGATGGAACACTCAAATTGCGTCGAGATTCAATACATCGTCCTCCAGCCGACTTGTCTCCAAGGGTCTATTGCTGCCTCGGGCACCTTATGGTCGTTCTCCTGTGAATTTAGATTATCGAATCCGACGCAAAAATGATAGTTAATTGTAACGTTCAGGGCCTTCTAATGACGATGGGACACTCAAATTGCGTCGAGATTCAATACATCGTCCTCCAGCCGACTTGTCTCCAAGGGTCTATTGCTGCCTCGGGCACCTTATGGTCGTTCTCCTGTGAGTTTAGATTATCGAATCCGACGCAAAAATGATCGTTAATTATAACGTTCAGGGCCTCCTAATGCCGATGGAACACTCAAATTGCGTCGAGATTCAATACATCGGCCTCCAGCCGACTTGTCTCCAAGGGTCTATTGCTGCCTCGGGCACCTTATGGTCGTTGTCCTGTGAGTCTAGATTTTCGAATCCGACGCAAAAATGATAGTTAATTGTAACGTTCAGCGCCTTCTAATGACGATGGAACACTCAAAATATGTCGAGATTCAATACATCGGCCTCCAGCCGACTTGTCTCCAAGGGTCTATTGCTGCCTCGGGCACCTTATGGTCGTTCTCCTGTGAGTCTAGATCTTCGAACCCGACGCAAAAATGATAGTTAATTGTAACGTTCAGGGCCTCCTAATGACGATAGAAGACTCAAATTGCGTCGCGATCCAATACATCCTCCTCCAGCCGACTTGTCTCCAAGGGTCTATTGCTGCCTCGGGCACCTTATGGTCGTTCTCCTGTGAGTCTAGATTATCGAATCCGACGCAAAAATGATAGTTAATTGTAACGTTCAGGGCCATCTAATGCCGATGGAACACTCAAATTGCGTCGAGATTCAATACATCGGCCTCCAGCCGACTTGTCTCCAAGCGTCTATTGCTGCCTCGGGCACCTTATGGTCGTTCTCCTGTGAGTTTAGATTATCGAATCCGACGCAAAAATGATAGTTAATTGTAACGTTCAGGGCCTTGTAATGACGATGGAACACTCAAATTGCGTCGAGATACAATACATCGTCCTCCAGCCGACTTGTCTCCAAGGATCTAATGCTGCCTCGGGCACTTTATGGTCGTTCTCTTGTAATTCTAGATTTTCGAATCCGACGCAAAAATGATAGTTAATTGTAACGTTCAGGGCCGCCTAATGACGATGGAACTCTCAAATTGCGTCGAGATTCAATACATCGTCCTCCAGCCGACTTGTCTCCAAGGGTCTATTGCTGCCTCGGGCACCTTATGGTCGTTCTCTTGTGAGTCTAGATTATCGAATCCGACGCAAAATTGATAGTGAAATGTAACGTTCAGCGCCTCCTAATGACGATGGAACACTCAAATTGCGTCGAGATTCAATACATCGGCCTCCAGCCGACTTGTCTCCAAGGGTCTATTGCTGCCTCGGGTACCTTATGGTCGTTCTCCTGTGAGTCTAGATTATCGAATCCGACGCAAAAATGATAGTTAATTGTAACGTTCAGGGCCTTCTAATGCCGATGGAACACTCAAATTGCGTCGAGATTCAATACATCGGCCTCCAGCCGACTTGTCTCCAAGGGTCTATTGCTGCCTCGGGCACCTTATGGTCGTTCTCCTGTGAGTCTAGATTTTCGAACCCGACGCTAAAATGATAGTTAATTGTAACGTTCAGGGCCTCCTAATGACGATAGAAGACTCAAATTGCGTCGCGATCCAATACATCGTCCTCCAGCCGACTTGTCTCCAAGGGTCTATTGCTGCCTCGGGCACCTTATGGTCGTTCTCCTGTGAGTTTAGATTATCGAATCCGACGCAAAAATGATAGTTAATTGTAACGTTCAGGGCCTTCTAATGACGATGGGACACTCAAAATGCGTCGAGATTCAATACATCGTCCTCCAGCCGACTTGTCTCCAAGGGTCTATTGCTGCCTCGGGCACCTAATGGTCGTTCTCCTGTGAGTTTAGATTATCGAATCCGACGCAAAAATGATCGTTAATTGTAACGTTCAGGGCCTTCTAATGACGATGGGACACTCAAATTGCGTCGAGATTCAATACATCGTCCTCCAGCCGACTTGTCTCCAAGGGTCTATTGCTGCCTCGGGCACCTTATGGTCGTTCTCCTGTGAGTTTAGATTATCGAAACCGACGCAAAAATGATCGTTAATTATAACGTTCAGGGCCTCCTAATGCCGATGGAACACTCAAATTGCGTCAAGATTCAATACATGGGCCTCCAGCCGACTTGTCTCCAAGGGTCTATTGCTGCCTCGGGTACCTTATGGTCGTTCTCCTGTGAGTCTAGATTATCGAATCCGACGCAAAAATGATCGTTAATTATAACGTTCAGGGCCTCCTAATGCCGATGGAACACTCAAATTGCGTCGAGATTCAATACATCGGCCCCTAGCCGACTTGTCTCCAAGGGTCTATTGCTGCCTCGGGCACCTTATGGTCGTTGTCCTGTGAGTCTAGATTTTCGAATCCGACGCAAAAATGATAGTTAATTGTAACGTTCAGCGCCTTCTAATGACGATGGAACACTCAAAATATGTCGAGATTCAATACATCGGCCTCCAGCCGACTTGTCTCCAAGGGTCTATTGCTGCCTCGGGCACCTTATGGTCGTTCTCCTGTGAGTCTAGATCTTCGAACCCGACGCAAAAATGATAGTTAATTGTAACGTTCAGGGCCTCCTAATGACGATAGAAGACTCAAATTGCGTCGCGATCCAATACATCCTCCTCCAGCCGACTTGTCTCCAAGGGTCTATTGCTGCCTCGGGCACCTTATGGTCGTTCTCCTGTGAGTCTAGATTATCGAATCCGACGCAAAAATGATAGTTAATTGTAACGTTCAGGGCCATCTAATGCCGATGGAACACTCAAATTGCGTCGAGATTCAATACATCGGCCTCCAGCCGACTTGTCTTCAAGGGTCTATTGCTGCCTCGGGCACCTTATGGTCGTTCTCCTGTGAGTTTAGATTATCGAATCCGACGCAAAAATGATAGTTAATTGTAACGTTCAGGGCCTTGTAATGACGATGGAACACTCAAATTGCGTCGAGATACAATACATCGTCCTCCAGCCGACTTGTCTCCAAGGATCTAATGCTGCCTCGGGCACTTTATGGTCGTTCTCTTGTAATTCTAGATTTTCGAATCCGACGCAAAAATGATAGTTAATTGTAACGTTCAGGGCCGCCTAATGACGATGGAACTCTCAAATTGCGTCGAGATTCAATACATCGTCCTCCAGCCGACTTGTCTCCAAGGGTCTATTGCTGCCTCGGGCACCTTATGGTCGTTCTCTTGTGAGTCTAGATTATCGAATCCGACGCAAAATTGATAGTGAAATGTAACGTTCAGCGCCTCCTAATGACGATGGAACACTCAAATTGCGTCGAGATTCAATACATCGGCCTCCAGCCGACTTGTCTCCAAGGGTCTATTGCTGCCTCGGGTACCTTATGGTCGTTCTCCTGTGAGTCTAGATTATCGAATCCGACGCAAAAATGATAGTTAATTGTAACGTTCAGGGCCTTCTAATGCCGATGGAACACTCAAATTGCGTCGAGATTCAATACATCGTCCTCCAGCCGACTTGTCTCCAAGGGTCTATTGCTGCCTCGGGCACCTTATGGTCGTTCTCCTGTGAGTTTAGATTATCGAAACCGACGCAAAAATGATCGTTAATTATAACGTTCAGGGCCTCCTAATGCCGATGGAACACTCAAATTGCGTCGAGATTCAATACATGGGCCTCCAGCCGACTTGTCTCCAAGGGTCTATTGCTGCCTCGGGCACCTTATGGTCGTTGTCCTGTGAGTCTAGATTTTCGAATCCGACGCAAAAATGATAGTTAATTGTAACGTTCAGGGCCTTCTAATGACGATGGAACACTCAAATTGCGTCGAGATTCAATACATCGGCCTCCAGCCTACTTGTCTCCAAGGGGATATCGCTGTCTCGGGCACAATATGATCCTTCTCCTGTGAGTCTAGATTTTCGAATCCGACGCTAAAATGATAGTGAATTGTAACGTTCAGCGCCTCCTAATGACGATAGAAGACTCAAATTGCGTCGCGATCCAATACATCGTCCTCCAGCCGACTTGTCTCCAAGGGTCTATTGCTGCCTCGGGCACCTTATGGTCGTTCTCCTGTGAGTCTAGATTTTCGAATCCGACGCAAAAATGATAGTTAATTGTAACGTTTAGGGCCTTGTAATGACGATGGAACACTCAAATTGCGTCGAGATTCAATACATCGGCCTCCAGCCGACTTGTCTCCAAGGGGATATCGCTGCCTCGGGCACCACATGGTCCTTCTCCTGTGAGTCTAGATTTTCGAATCCGACGCAAAAATGATAGTGAATTGTAACGTTCAGCGCCTCCTAATGACGATAGAAGACTCAAATTGCGTCACGATCCAATACATCGTCCTCCAGCCGACTTGTCTCCAAGGGTCTATTGCTGCCTCGGGCACCTTATGGTCGTTCTCCTGTGAGTCTAGATTTTCGAATCCGACGCAAAAATGATAGTTAATTGTAACGTTCAGGGCCTTGTAATGACGATGGAACACTCAAATTGCGTCGAGATTCAATACATCGGCCTCCAGCCGACTTGTCTCCAAGGGTCTATTGCTGCCTCGGGCACCTTATGGTCGTTCTCCTGTGAGTTTAGATTATCGAATCCGACGCAAAAATGATCGTTAATTATAACGTTCAGGGTCTCCTAATGCCGATGGAACACTCAAATTGCGTCGAGATTCAATACATCGGCCTCCAGCCTACTTGTCTCCAAGGGTCTATTGCTGCCTCGGGCACCTTATGGTCGTTGTCCTGTGAGTCTAGATTTTCGAATCCGACGCAAAAATGATAGTTAATTGTAACGTTCAGGGCCTTCTAATGACGATGGAACACTCAAATTGCGTCGAGATTCAATACATCGGCCTCCAGCCTACTTGTCTCCAAGAGGATATCGCTTCCTCGGGCACCACATGGTCCTTCTCCTGTGAGTCTAGATTTTCGAACCCGACGCTAAAATGATAGTTAATTGTAACGTTCAGGGCCTCCTAATGACGATAGAAGACTCAAATTGCGTCGCGAACCAATACATCGTCCTCCAGCCGACTTGTCTCCAAGGGTCTATTGCTGCCTCGGGCACCTTATGGTCGTTCTCCTGTGAGTTTAGATTATCGAATCCGACGCAAAAATGATAGTTAATTGTAACGTTCAGGGCCTTCTAATGACGATGGGACACTCAAATTGCGTCGAGATTCAATACATCGTCCTCCAGCCGACTTGTCTCCAAGGGGATATTGCTGTCTCGGGCACAATATGATCCTTCTCCTGTGAGTCTAGATTTTCGAATCCGACGCAAAAATGATAGTGAATTGTAACGTTCAGCGCCTCCTAATGACGATAGAAGACTCAAATTGCGTCGCGATCCAATACATCGTCCTCCAGCCGACTTGTCTCCAAGGGTCTATTGCTGCCTCGGGCACCTTATGGTCGTTCTCCTGTGAGTCTAGATTATCGAATCCGACGCAAAAATGATAGTTAATTGTAACGTTCAGGGCCTTCTAATGCCGATGGAACACTCAAATTGCGTCGAGATTCAATACATCGGCCTCCAGCCGACTTGTCTCCAAGGGTCTATTGCTGCCTCGGGCACCTTACGGTCGTTCTCCTGTGAGTTTAGATTATCGAATCCGACGCAAAAATGATAGTTAATTGTAACGTTCAGGGCCTTGTAATGCCGATGGAACACTCAAATTGCGTCGAGATTCAATACATCGGCCTCCAGCCGACTTGTCTCCAAGGGTCTATTGCTGCCTCGGGCACCTTATGGTCGTTCTCCTGTGAGTCTAGATTTTCGAACCCGACGCTAAAATGATAGTTAATTGTAACGTTCAGGGCCTCCTAATGACGATAGAAGACTCAAATTGCGTCGCGATCCAATACATCGTCCTCCAGCCGACTTGTCTCCAAGGGTCTATTGCTGCCTCGGGCACCTTATGGTCGTTCTCCTGTGAGTCTAGATTATCGAATCCGACGCAAAAATGATAGTTAATTGTAACGTTCAGGGCCTTCTAATGCCGATGGAACACTCAAATTGCGTCGAGATTCAATACATCGGCCTCCAGCCGACTTGTCTCCAAGGGTCTATTGCTGCCTCGGGCACCTTATGGTCGTTCTCCTGTGAGTCTAGATTTTCGAATCCGACGCAAAAATGATAGTTAATTGTAACGTTCAGGGCTTCTAATGACGATGGAACACTCAAATTGCGTCGCGATCCAATACATCGTCCTCCAGCCGACTTGTCTCCAAGGGTCTATTGCTGCCTCGGGCACCTTATGGTCGTTCTCCTGTGAGTTTAGATTATCGAATCCGACGCAAAAATGATAGTTAATTGTAACGTTCAGGGCCTTCTAATGACGATGGGACACTCAAATTGCGTCGAGATTCAATACATCGTCCTCCAGCCGACTAGTCTCCAAGGGGATATTGCTGTCTCGGGCACAATATGATCCTTCTCCTGTGAGTCTAGATTTTCGAATCCGACGCAAAAATGATAGTGAATTGTAACGTTCAGCGCCTCCTAATGACGATAGAAGACTCAAATTGCGTCGCGATCCAATACATCGTCCTCCAGCCGACTTGTCTCCAAGGGTCTATTGCTGCCTCGGGCACCTTATGGTCGTTCTCCTGTGAGTCTAGGTTTTCGAATCCGACGCAAAAATGATAGTTAATTGTAACGTTCAGGGCCTTCTAATGACGATGGAACACTCAAATTGCGTCGAGATTCAATACATCGGCCTCCAGCCGACTTGTCTCCAAGGGTCTATTGCTGCCTCGGGCACCTTATGGTCGTTCTCCTGTGAGTTTAGATTATCGAATCCGACGCAAAAATGATAGTTAATTATAACGTTCAGGGCCTCCTAATGCCGATGGAACACTCAAATTGCGTCGAGATTCAATACATCGGCCTCCAGCCGACTTGTCTCCAAGGGTCTATTGCTGCCTCGGGCACCTTATGGTCGTTCTCCTGTGAGTCTAGGTTTTCGAATCCGACGCAAAAATGATAGTTAATTGTAACGTTCAGGGCCTTCTAATGACGATGGAACACTCAAATTGCGTCGAGATTCAATACATCGGCCTCCAGCCGACTTGTCTCCAAGGGTCTATTGCTGCCTCGGGCACCTTATGGTCGTTCTCCTGTGAGTTTAGATTATCGAATCCGACGCAAAAATGATAGTTAATTATAACGTTCAGGGCCTCCTAATGCCGATGGAACACTCAAATTGCGTCGAGATTCAATACATCGGCCTCCAGCCGACTTGTCTCCAAGGGTCTATTGCTGCCTCGGTCACCTTATGGTCGTTCTCCTGTGAGTCTAGATTTTCGAACCCGACGCTAAAATGATAGTTAATTGTAACGTTCAGGGCCTCCTAATGACGATGGAACACTCAAATTGCGTCGAGATTCAATACATCGTCCTCCAGCCGACTTGTCTCCAAGGGTCTATAGCTGCCTCGGGCACCTTATGGTCGTTCTCCTGTGAGTTTAGATTATCGAATCCGACGCAAAAATGATCGTTAATTATAACGTTCAGGGCCTCCTAATGCCGATGGAACACTCAAATTGCGTCGAGATTCAATACATCGGCCTCCAGCCTACTTGTCTCCAAGGGGATATCGCAGCCTCGGGCACCACATGGTCCTTCTCCTGTGAGTCTAGATTTTCGAATCCGACGCAAAAATGATAGTGAATTGTAACGTTCAGCGCCTCCTAATGACGATAGAAGACTCAAATTGCGTCGCGATCCAATACATCGTCCTCCAGCCGACTTGTCTCCAAGGGTCTATTGCTGCCTCGGGCACCTTATGGTCGTTCTCCTGTGAGTCTAGATTATCGAATCCGACGCAAAAATGATAGTTAATTGTAACGTTCAGGGCCTTCTAATGCTGATGGAACACTCAAATTGCGTCGAGATTCAATACATCGGCCTCCAGCCGACTTGTCTCCAAGGGTCTATTGCTGCCTCGGGCACCTTATGGTCGTTCTCCTGTGAGTCTAGATTTTCGAATCCGACGCAAAAATGATAGTTAATTGTAACGTTCAGGGCCTTCTAATGACGATGGAACACTCAAATTGCGTCGCGATCCAATACATCGTCCTCCAGCCGACTTGTCTCCAAGGGTCTATTGCTGCCTCGGGCACCTTATGGTCGTTCTCCTGTGAGTTTAGATTATCGAATCCGACGCAAAAATGATAGTTAATTGTAACGTTCAGGGCCTTCGAATGACGATGGGACACTCAAATTGCGTCGAGATTCAATACATCGTCCTCCAGCCGACTTGTCTCCAAGGGGATATTGCTGTCTCGGGCACAATATGATCCTTCTCCTGTGAGTCTAGATTTTCGAATCCGACGCAAAAATGATAGTGAATTGTAACGTTCAGCGCCTCCTAATAACGATAGAAGACTCAAATTGCGTCGCGATCCAATACATCGTCCTCCAGCCGACTTGTCTCCAAGGGTCTATTGCTGCCTCGGGCACCTTATGGTCGTTCTCCTGTGAGTCTAGATTTTCGAACCCGACGCAAAAATGATAGTTAATTGTAACGTTCAGGGCCTCCTAATGACGATGGAACACTCAAATTGCGTCGAGATTCAATACATCGGCCTCCAGCCGACTTGTCTCCAAGGGTCTATTGCTGCCTCGGGCACCTTATGGTCGTTGTCCTGTGAGTCTAGATTTTCGAATCCGACGCAAAAATTATAGTTAATTGTAACGTTCAGGGCCTCCTAATGCCGATGGAACACTCAAATTGCGTCGAGATTCAATACATCGGCCTCCAGCCGACTTGTCTCCAAGGGTCTATTGCTGCCTCGGGCACCTTATGGTCGTTCTCCTGTGAGTCTAGGTTTTCGAATCCGACGCAAAAATGATAGTTAATTGTAACGTTCAGGGCCTTCTAATGACGATGGAACACTCAAATTGCGTCGAGATTCAATACATCGGCCTCCAGCCGACTTGTCTCCAAGGGTCTATTGCTGCCTCGGGCACCTTATGGTCGTTCTCCTGTGAGTTTAGATTATCGAATCCGACGCAAAAATGATAGTTAATTATAACGTTCAGGGCCTCCTAATGCCGATGGAACACTCAAATTGCGTCGAGATTCAATACATCGGCCTCCAGCCGACTTGTCTCCAAGGGTCTATTGCTGCCTCGGTCACCTTATGGTCGTTCTCCTGTGAGTCTAGATTTTCGAACCCGACGCTAAAATGATAGTTAATTGTAACGTTCAGGGCCTCCTAATGACGATGGAACACTCAAATTGCGTCGAGATTCAATACATCGTCCTCCAGCCGACTTGTCTCCAAGGGTCTATAGCTGCCTCGGGCACCTTATGGTCGTTCTCCTGTGAGTTTAGATTATCGAATCCGACGCAAAAATGATAGTTAATTGTAACGTTCAGGGCCTTCGAATGACGATGGGACACTCAAATTGCGTCGAGATTCAATACATCGTCCTCCAGCCGACTTGTCTCCAAGGGGATATTGCTGTCTCGGGCACAATATGATCCTTCTCCTGTGAGTCTAGATTTTCGAATCCGACGCAAAAATGATAGTGAATTGTAACGTTCAGCGCCTCCTAATAACGATAGAAGACTCAAATTGCGTCGCGATCCAATACATCGTCCTCCAGCCGACTTGTCTCCAAGGGTCTATTGCTGCCTCGGGCACCTTATGGTCGTTCTCCTGTGAGTCTAGATTTTCGAACCCGACGCAAAAATGATAGTTAATTGTAACGTTCAGGGCCTCCTAATGCCGATGGAACACTCAAATTGCGTCGAGATTCAATACATCGGCCTCCAGCCTACTTGTCTCCAAGGGGATATCGCTGCCTCGGGCACCACATGGTCCTTCTCCTGTGAGTCTAGAATTTCGAATCCGACGCAAAAATGATAGTGAATTGTAACGTTCAGCGCCTCCTAATGACGATAGAAGACTCAAATTGCGTCGCGATCCAATACATCGTCCTCCAGCCGACTTGTCTCCAAGGGTCTATTGCTGCCTCGGGCACCTTATGGTCGTTCTCCTGTGAGTCTAGATTATCGAATCCGAGGCAAAAATGATAGTTAATTGTAACGTTCAGGGCCTTCTAATGCCGATGGAACACTCAAATTGCGTCGAGATTCAATACATCGGCCTCCAGCCGACTTGTCTCCAAGGGTCTATTGCTGCCTCGGGCACCTTATGGTCGTTCTCCTGTGAGTCTAGATTTTCGAACCCGACGCTAAAATGATAGTTAATTGTAACGTTCAGGGCCTCCTAATGACGATAGAAGACTCAAATTGCGTCGCGATCCAATACATCGTCCTCCAGCCGACTTGTCTCCAAGGGTCTATTGCTGCCTCGGGCACCTTATGGTCGTTCTCCTGTGAGTTTAGATTATCGAATCCGACGCAAAAATGATAGTTAATTATAACGTTCAGGGCCTCCTAATGCCGATGGAACACTCAAATTGCGTCGAGATTCAATACATCGTCCTCCAGCCGACTTGTCTCCAAGGGGATATCGCTGCCTCGGGCACCACATGGTCCTTCTCCTGTGAGTCTAGATTTTCGAATCCGACGCAAAAATGATAGTGAATTGTAACGTTCAGCGCCTCCTAATGACGATAGAAGACTCAAATTGCGTCACGATCCAATACATCGTCCTCCAGCCGACTTGTCTCCAAGGGTCTATTGCTGCCTCGGGCACCTTATGGTCGTTCTCCTGTGAGTCTAGATTTTCGAATCCGACGCAAAAATGATAGTTAATTGTAACGTTCAGGGCCTTGTAATGACGATGGAACACTCAAATTGCGTCGAGATTCAATACATCGGCCTCCAGCCGACTTGTCTCCAAGGGTCTATTGCTGCCTCGGGCACCTTATGGTCGTTCTCCTGTGAGTTTAGATTATCGAATCCGACGCAAAAATGATCGTTAATTATAACGTTCAGGGTCTCCTAATGCCGATGGAACACTCAAATTGCGTCGAGATTCAATACATCGGCCTCCAGCCTACTTGTCTCCAAGGGTCTATTGCTGCCTCGGGCACCTTATGGTCGTTGTCCTGTGAGTCTAGATTTTCGAATCCGACGCAAAAATGATAGTTAATTGTAACGTTCAGGGCCTTCTAATGACGATGGAACACTCAAATTGCGTCGAGATTCAATACATCGGCCTCCAGCCTACATGTCTCCAAGGGGATATCGCTTCCTCGGGCACCACATGGTCCTTCTCCTGTGAGTCTAGATTTTCGAACCCGACGCTAAAATGATAGTTAATTGTAACGTTCAGGGCCTCCTAATGACGATAGAAGACTCAAATTGCGTCGCGATCCAATACATCGTCCTCCAGCCGACTTGTCTCCAAGGGTCTATTGCTGCCTCGGGCACCTTATGGTCGTTCTCCTGTGAGTTTAGATTATCGAATCCGACGCAAAAATGATAGTTAATTGTAACGTTCAGGGCCTTCTAATGACGATGGGACACTCAAATTGCGTCGAGATTCAATACATCGTCCTCCAGCCGACTTGTCTCCAAGGGGATATTGCTGTCTCGGGCACAATATGATCCTTCTCCTGTGAGTCTAGATTTTCGAATCCGACGCAAAAATGATAGTGAATTGTAACGTTCAGCGCCTCCTAATGACGATAGAAGACTCAAATTGCGTCGCGATCCAATACATCGTCCTCCAGCCGACTTGTCTCCAAGGGTCTATTGCTGCCTCGGGCACCTTATGGTCGTTCTCCTGTGAGTCTAGATTATCGAATCCGACGCAAAAATGATAGTTAATTGTAACGTTCAGGGCCTTCTAATGCCGATGGAACACTCAAATTGCGTCGAGATTCAATACATCGGCCTCCAGCCGACTTGTCTCCAAGGGTCTATTGCTGCCTCGGGCACCTTATGGTCGTTCTCCTGTGAGTCTAGATTTTCGAATCCGACGCAAAAATGATAGTTAATTGTAACGTTCAGGGCCTTCTAATGACGATGGAACACTCAAATTGCGTCGCGATCCAATACATCGTCCTCCAGCCGACTTGTCTCCAAGGGTCTATTGCTGCCTCGGGCACCTTATGGTCGTTCTCCTGTGAGTTTAGATTATCGAATCCGACGCAAAAATGATAGTTAATTGTAACGTTCAGGGCCTTCGAATGACGATGGGACACTCAAATTGCGTCGAGATTCAATACATCGTCCTCCAGCCGACTTGTCTCCAAGGGGATATTGCTGTCTCGGGCACAATATGATCCTTCTCCTGTGAGTCTAGATTTTCGAATCCGACGCAAAAATGATAGTGAATTGTAACGTTCAGCGCCTCCTAATAACGATAGAAGACTCAAATTGCGTCGCGATCCAATACATCGTCCTCCAGCCGACTTGTCTCCAAGGGTCTATTGCTGCCTCGGGCACCTTATGGTCGTTCTCCTGTGAGTCTAGATTTTCGAACCCGACGCAAAAATGATAGTTAATTGTAACGTTCAGGGCCTCCTAATGCCGATGGAACACTCAAATTGCGTCGAGATTCAATACATCGGCCTCCAGCCTACTTGTCTCCAAGGGGATATCGCTGCCTCGGGCACCACATGGTCCTTCTCCTGTGAGTCTAGAATTTCGAATCCGACGCAAAAATGATAGTGAATTGTAACGTTCAGCGCCTCCTAATGACGATAGAAGACTCAAATTGCGTCGCGATCCAATACATCGTCCTCCAGCCGACTTGTCTCCAAGGGTCTATTGCTGCCTCGGGCACCTTATGGTCGTTCTCCTGTGAGTCTAGATTATCGAATCCGAGGCAAAAATGATAGTTAATTGTAACGTTCAGGGCCTTCTAATGCCGATGGAACACTCAAATTGCGTCGAGATTCAATACATCGGCCTCCAGCCGACTTGTCTCCAAGGGTCTATTGCTGCCTCGGGCACCTTATGGTCGTTCTCCTGTGAGTCTAGATTTTCGAACCCGACGCTAAAATGATAGTTAATTGTAACGTTCAGGGCCTCCTAATGACGATAGAAGACTCAAATTGCGTCGCGATCCAATACATCGTCCTCCAGCCGACTTGTCTCCAAGGGTCTATTGCTGCCTCGGGCACCTTATGGTCGTTCTCCTGTGAGTTTAGATTATCGAATCCGACGCAAAAATGATAGTTAATTATAACGTTCAGGGCCTCCTAATGCCGATGGAACACTCAAATTGCGTCGAGATTCAATACATCGTCCTCCAGCCGACTTGTCTCCAAGGGGATATCGCTGCCTCGGGCACCACATGGTCCTTCTCCTGTGAGTCTAGATTTTCGAATCCGACGCAAAAATGATAGTGAATTGTAACGTTCAGCGCCTCCTAATGACGATAGAAGACTCAAATTGCGTCACGATCCAATACATCGTCCTCCAGCCGACTTGTCTCCAAGGGTCTATTGCTGCCTCGGGCACCTTATGGTCGTTCTCCTGTGAGTCTAGATTTTCGAATCCGACGCAAAAATGATAGTTAATTGTAACGTTCAGGGCCTTGTAATGACGATGGAACACTCAAATTGCGTCGAGATTCAATACATCGGCCTCCAGCCGACTTGTCTCCAAGGGTCTATTGCTGCCTCGGGCACCTTATGGTCGTTCTCCTGTGAGTTTAGATTATCGAATCCGACGCAAAAATGATCGTTAATTATAACGTTCAGGGTCTCCTAATGCCGATGGAACACTCAAATTGCGTCGAGATTCAATACATCGGCCTCCAGCCTACTTGTCTCCAAGGGTCTATTGCTGCCTCGGGCACCTTATGGTCGTTGTCCTGTGAGTCTAGATTTTCGAATCCGACGCAAAAATGATAGTTAATTGTAACGTTCAGGGCCTTCTAATGACGATGGAACACTCAAATTGCGTCGAGATTCAATACATCGGCCTCCAGCCTACATGTCTCCAAGGGGATATCGCTTCCTCGGGCACCACATGGTCCTTCTCCTGTGAGTCTAGATTTTCGAACCCGACGCTAAAATGATAGTTAATTGTAACGTTCAGGGCCTCCTAATGACGATAGAAGACTCAAATTGCGTCGCGATCCAATACATCGTCCTCCAGCCGACTTGTCTCCAAGGGTCTATTGCTGCCTCGGGCACCTTATGGTCGTTCTCCTGTGAGTTTAGATTATCGAATCCGACGCAAAAATGATAGTGAATTGTAACGTTCAGCGCCTCCTAATGACGATAGAAGACTCAAATTGCGTCGCGATCCAATACATCGTCCTCCAGCCGACTTGTCTCCAAGGGTCTATTGCTGCCTCGGGCACCTTATGGTCGTTCTCCTGTGAGTCTAGATTATCGAATCCGACGCAAAAATGATAGTTAATTGTAACGTTCAGGGCCTTCTAATGCCGATGGAACACTCAAATTGCGTCGAGATTCAATACATCGGCCTCCAGCCGACTTGTCTCCAAGGGTCTATTGCTGCCTCGGGCACCTTACGGTCGTTCTCCTGTGAGTTTAGATTATCGAATCCGACGCAAAAATGATAGTTAATTGTAACGTTCAGGGCCTTCTAATGCCGATGGAACACTCAAATTGCGTCGAGATTCAATACATCGGCCTCCAGCCGACTTGTCTCCAAGGGTCTATTGCTGCCTCGGGCACCTTATGGTCGTTCTCCTGTGAGTCTAGATTTTCGAACCCGACGCTAAAATGATAGTTAATTGTAACGTTCAGGGCCTCCTAATGACGATAGAAGACTCAAATTGCGTCGCGATCCAATACATCGTCCTCCAGCCGACTTGTCTCCAAGGGTCTATTGCTGCCTCGGGCACCTTATGGTCGTTCTCCTGTGAGTTTAGATTATCGAATCCGACGCAAAAATGATAGTTAATTATAACGTTCAGGGCCTCCTAATGCCGATGGAACACTCAAATTGCGTCGAGATTCAATACATCGTCCTCCAGCCGACTTGTCTCCAAGGGGATATCGCTGCCTCGGGCACCACATGGTCCTTCTCCTGTGAGTCTAGATTTTCGAATCCGACGCAAAAATGATAGTGAATTGTAACGTTCAGCGCCTCCTAATGACGATAGAAGACTCAAATTGCGTCACGATCCAATACATCGTCCTCCAGCCGACTTGTCTCCAAGGGTCTATTGCTGCCTCGGGCACCTTATGGTCGTTCTCCTGTGAGTCTAGATTTTCGAATCCGACGCAAAAATGATAGTTAATTGTAACGTTCAGGGCCTTGTAATGACGATGGAACACTCAAATTGCGTCGAGATTCAATACATCGGCCTCCAGCCGACTTGTCTCCAAGGGTCTATTGCTGCCTCGGGCACCTTATGGTCGTTCTCCTGTGAGTTTAGATTATCGAATCCGACGCAAAAATGATCGTTAATTATAACGTTCAGGGTCTCCTAATGCCGATGGAACACTCAAATTGCGTCGAGATTCAATACATCGGCCTCCAGCCTACTTGTCTCCAAGGGTCTATTGCTGCCTCGGGCACCTTATGGTCGTTGTCCTGTGAGTCTAGATTTTCGAATCCGACGCAAAAATGATAGTTAATTGTAACGTTCAGGGCCTTCTAATGACGATGGAACACTCAAATTGCGTCGAGATTCAATACATCGGCCTCCAGCCTACATGTCTCCAAGGGGATATCGCTTCCTCGGGCACCACATGGTCCTTCTCCTGTGAGTCTAGATTTTCGAACCCGACGCTAAAATGATAGTTAATTGTAACGTTCAGGGCCTCCTAATGACGATAGAAGACTCAAATTGCGTCGCGATCCAATACATCGTCCTCCAGCCGACTTGTCTCCAAGGGTCTATTGCTGCCTCGGGCACCTTATGGTCGTTCTCCTGTGAGTTTAGATTATCGAATCCGACGCAAAAATGATAGTTAATTGTAACGTTCAGGGCCTTCTAATGACGATGGGACACTCAAATTGCGTCGAGATTCAATACATCGTCCTCCAGCCGACTTGTCTCCAAGGGGATATTGCTGTCTCGGGCACAATATGATCCTTCTCCTGTGAGTCTAGATTTTCGAATCCGACGCAAAAATGATAGTGAATTGTAACGTTCAGCGCCTCCTAATGACGATAGAAGACTCAAATTGCGTCGCGATCCAATACATCGTCCTCCAGCCGACTTGTCTCCAAGGGTCTATTGCTGCCTCGGGCACCTTATGGTCGTTCTCCTGTGAGTCTAGATTATCGAATCCGACGCAAAAATGATAGTTAATTGTAACGTTCAGGGCCTTCTAATGCCGATGGAACACTCAAATTGCGTCGAGATTCAATACATCGGCCTCCAGCCGACTTGTCTCCAAGGGTCTATTGCTGCCTCGGGCACCTTACGGTCGTTCTCCTGTGAGTTTAGATTATCGAA
Organism: Schistocerca americana; assembly: GCF_021461395.2. NCBI lineage: Eukaryota > Metazoa > Arthropoda > Insecta > Orthoptera > Acrididae > Schistocerca > Schistocerca americana. The sequence continues at coordinate 18,972 of NW_025725534.1, forward strand.
TCCGACGCAAAAATGATAGTTAATTGTAACGTTCAGGGCCTTGTAATGCCGATGGAACACTCAAATTGCGTCGAGATTCAATACATCGGCCTCCAGCCGACTTGTCTCCAAGGGTCTATTGCTGCCTCGGGCACCTTATGGTCGTTCTCCTGTGAGTCTAGATTTTCGAACCCGACGCTAAAATGATAGTTAATTGTAACGTTCAGGGCCTCCTAATGACGATAGAAGACTCAAATTGCGTCGCGATCCAATACATCGTCCTCCAGCCGACTTGTCTCCAAGGGTCTATTGCTGCCTCGGGCACCTTATGGTCGTTCTCCTGTGAGTTTAGATTATCGAATCCGACGCAAAAATGATAGTTAATTATAACGTTCAGGGCCTCCTAATGCCGATGGAACACTCAAATTGCGTCGAGATTCAATACATCGTCCTCCAGCCGACTTGTCTCCAAGGGGATATCGCTGCCTCGGGCCCCACATGGTCCTTCTCCTGTGAGTCTAGATTTTCGAATCCGACGCAAAAATGATAGTGAATTGTAACGTTCAGCGCCTCTTAATGACGATAGAAGACTCAAATTGCGTCACGATCCAATACATCGTCCTCCAGCCGACTTGTCTCCAAGGGTCTATTGCTGCCTCGGGCACCTTATGGTCGTTCTCCTGTGAGTCTAGATTTTCGAATCCGACGCAAAAATGATAGTTAATTGTAACGTTCAGGGCCTTGTAATGACGATGGAACACTCAAATTGCGTCGAGATTCAATACATCGGCCTCCAGCCGACTTGTCTCCAAGGGTCTATTGCTGCCTCGGGCACCTTATGGTCGTTCTCCTGTGAGTTTAGATTATCGAATCCGACGCAAAAATGATCGTTAATTATAATGTTCAGGGCCTCCTAATGCCGATGGAACACTCAAATTGCGTCGAGATTCAATACATCGGCCTCCAGGCTACTTGTCTCCAAGGGTCTATTGCTGCCTCGGGCACCTTATGGTCGTTGTCCTGTGAGTCTAGATTTTCGAATCCGACGCAAAAATGATAGTTAATTGTAACGTTCAGGGCCTTCTAATGACGATGGAACACTCAAATGGCGTCGAGATTCAATACATCGTCCTCCAGCCGACTTGTCTCCAAGGGTCTATTGCTGCCTCGGGCACCTTATGGTCGTTCTCCTGTGAGTTTAGATTATCGAATCCGACGCAAAAATGATAGTTAATTGTAACGTTCAGGGCCTTCTAATGACGATGGGACACTCAAATTGCGTCGAGATTCAATACATCGTCCTCCAGCCGACTTGTCTCCAAGGGGATATTGCTGTCTCGGGCACAATATGATCCTTCTCCTGTGAGTCTAGATTTTCGAATCCGACGCAAAAATGATAGTGAATTGTAACGTTCAGCGCCTCCTAATGACGATAGAAGACTCAAATTGCGTCGCGATCCAATACATCGTCCTCCAGCCGACTTGTCTCCAAGGGTCTATTGCTGCCTCGGGCACCTTATGGTCGTTCTCCTGTGAGTCTAGATTATCGAATCCGACGCAAAAATGATAGTTAATTGTAACGTTCAGGGCCTTCTAATGCCGATGGAACACTCAAATTGCGTCGAGATTCAATACATCGGCCTCCAGCCGACTTGTCTCCAAGGGTCTATTGCTGCCTCGGGCACCTTATGGTCGTTCTCCTGTGAGTCTAGATTTTCGAATCCGACGCAAAAATGATAGTGAATTGTAACGTTCAGCGCCTCCTAATGACGATGGAACACTCAAATTGCGTCGAGATTCAATACATCGGCCTCCAGCCGACTTGTCTCCAAGGGTCTATTGCTGCCTCGGGCACCTTATGGTCGTTGTCCTGTGAGTCTAGATTTTCGAATCCGACGCAAAAATTATAGTTAATTGTAACGTTCAGGGCCTCCTAATGCCGATGGAACACTCAAATTGCGTCGAGATTCAATACATCGGCCTCCAGCCGACTTGTCTCCAAGGGTCTATTGCTGCCTCGGGCACCTTATGGTCGTTCTCCTGTGAGTCTAGATTTTCGAATCCGACGCAAAAATGATAGTTAATTGTAACGTTCAGGGCCTTCTAATGACGATGGAACACTCAAATTGCGTCGAGATTCAATACATCGGCCTCCAGCCGACTTGTCTCCAAGGGTCTATTGCTGCCTCGGGCACCTTATGGTCGTTCTCCTGTGAGTTTAGATTATCGAATCCGACGCAAAAATGATAGTTAATTATAACGTTCAGGGCCTCCTAATGCCGATGGAACACTCAAATTGCGTCAAGATTCAATACATCGGCCTCCAGCCGACTTGTCTCCAAGGGTCTATTGCTGCCTCGGTCACCTTATGGTCGTTCTCCTGTGAGTCTAGATTTTCGAACCCGACGCTAAAATGATAGTTAATTGTAACGTTCAGGGCCTCCTAATGACGATGGAACACTCAAATTGCGTCGAGATTCAATACATCGTCCTCCAGCCGACTTGTCTCCAAGGGTCTATAGCTGCCTCGGGCACCTTATGGTCGTTCTCCTGTGAGTTTAGATTATCGAATCCGACGCAAAAATGATCGTTAATTATAACGTTCAGGGCCTCCTAATGCCGATGGAACACTCAAATTGCGTCGAGATTCAATACATCGGCCTCCAGCCTACTTGTCTCCAAGGGGATATCGCAGCCTCGGGCACCACATGGTCCTTCTCCTGTGAGTCTAGATTTTCGAATCCGACGCAAAAATGATAGTGAATTGTAACGTTCAGCGCCTCCTAATGACGATAGAAGACTCAAATTGCGTCGCGATCCAATACATCGTCCTCCAGCCGACTTGTCTCCAAGGGTCTATTGCTGCCTCGGGCACCTTATGGTCGTTCTCCTGTGAGTCTAGATTATCGAATCCGACGCAAAAATGATAGTTAATTGTAACGTTCAGGGCCTTCTAATGCCGATGGAACACTCAAATTGCGTCGAGATTCAATACATCGGCCTCCAGCCGACTTGTCTCCAAGGGTCTATTGCTGCCTCGGGCACCTTATGGTCGTTCTCCTGTGAGTCTAGATTTTCGAATCCGACGCAAAAATGATAGTTAATTGTAACGTTCAGGGCCTTCTAATGACGATGGAACACTCAAATTGCGTCGCGATCCAATACATCGTCCTCCAGCCGACTTGTCTCCAAGGGTCTATTGCTGCCTCGGGCACCTTATGGTCGTTCTCCTGTGAGTTTAGATTATCGAATCCGACGCAAAAATGATAGTTAATTGTAACGTTCAGGGCCTTCGAATGACGATGGGACACTCAAATTGCGTCGAGATTCAATACATCGTCCTCCAGCCGACTTGTCTCCAAGGGGATATTGCTGTCTCGGGCACAATATGATCCTTCTCCTGTGAGTCTAGATTTTCGAATCCGACGCAAAAATGATAGTGAATTGTAACGTTCAGCGCCTCCTAATAACGATAGAAGACTCAAATTGCGTCGCGATCCAATACATCGTCCTCCAGCCGACTTGTCTCCAAGGGTCTATTGCTGCCTCGGGCACCTTATGGTCGTTCTCCTGTGAGTCTAGATTTTCGAACCCGACGCAAAAATGATAGTTAATTGTAACGTTCAGGGCCTCCTAATGCCGATGGAACACTCAAATTGCGTCGAGATTCAATACATCGGCCTCCAGCCTACTTGTCTCCAAGGGGATATCACTGCCTCGGCCACCACATGGTCCTTCTCCTGTGAGTCTAGAATTTCGAATCCGACGCAAAAATGATAGTGAATTGTAACGTTCAGCGCCTCCTAATGACGATAGAAGACTCAAATTGCGTCGCGATCCAATACATCGTCCTCCAGCCGACTTGTCTCCAAGGGTCTATTGCTGCCTCGGGCACCTTATGGTCGTTCTCCTGTGAGTCTAGATTATCGAATCCGAGGCAAAAATGATAGTTAATTGTAACGTTCAGGGCCTTCTAATGCCAATGGAACACTCAAATTGCGTCGAGATTCAATACATCGGCCTCCAGCCGACTTGTCTCCAAGGGTCTATTGCTGCCTCGGGCACCTTATGGTCGTTCTCCTGTGAGTCTAGATTTTCGAACCCGACGCTAAAATGATAGTTAATTGTAACGTTCAGGGCCTCCTAATGACGATAGAAGACTCAAATTGCGTCGCGATCCAATACATCGTCCTCCAGCCGACTTGTCTCCAAGGGTCTATTGCTGCCTCGGGCACCTTATGGTCGTTCTCCTGTGAGTTTAGATTATCGAATCCGACGCAAAAATGATAGTTAATTATAACGTTCAGGGCCTCCTAATGCCGATGGAACACTCAAATTGCGTCGAGATTCAATACATCGTCCTCCAGCCGACTTGTCTCCAAATGGATATCGCTGCCTCGGGCACCACATGGTCCTTCTCCTGTGAGTCTAGATTTTCGAATCCGACGCAAAAATGATAGTGAATTGTAACGTTCAGCGCCTCCTAATGACGATAGAAGACTCAAATTGCGTCACGATCCAATACATCGTCCTCCAGCCGACTTGTCTCCAAGGGTCTATTGCTGCCTCGGGCACCTTATGGTCGTTCTCCTGTGAGTCTAGATTTTCGAATCCGACGCAAAAATGATAGTTAATTGTAACGTTCAGGGCCTTGTAATGACGATGGAACACTCAAATTGCGTCGAGATTCAATACATCGGCCTCCAGCCGACTTGTCTCCAAGGGTCTATTGCTGCCTCGGGCACCTTATGGTCGTTCTCCTGTGAGTTTAGATTATCGAATCCGACGCAAAAATGATCGTTAATTATAACGTTCAGGGTCTCCTAATGCCGATGGAACACTCAAATTGCGTCGAGATTCAATACATCGGCCTCCAGCCTACTTGTCTCCAAGGGTCTATTGCTGCCTCGGGCACCTTATGGTCGTTGTCCTGTGAGTCTAGATTTTCGAATCCGACGCAAAAATGATAGTTAATTGTAACGTTCAGGGCCTTCTAATGACGATGGAACACTCAAATTGTGTCGAGATTCAATACATCGGCCTCCAGCCTACTTGTCTCCAAGGGGATATCGCTGCCTCGGGCACCACATGGTCCTTCTCCTGTGAGTCTAGAATTTCGAATCCGACGCAAAAATGATAGTGAATTGTAACGTTCAGCGCCTCCTAATGACGATAGAAGACTCAAATTGCGTCGCGATCCAATACATCGTCCTCCAGCCGACTTGTCTCCAAGGGTCTATTGCTGCCTCGGGCACCTTATGGTCGTTCTCCTGTGAGTCTAGATTATCGAATCCGAGGCAAAAATGATAGTTAATTGTAACGTTCAGGGCCTTCTAATGCCGATGGAACACTCAAATTGCGTCGAGATTCAATACATCGGCCTCCAGCCGACTTGTCTCCAAGGGTCTATTGCTGCCTCGGGCACCTTATGGTCGTTCTCCTGTGAGTCTAGATTTTCGAACCCGACGCTAAAATGATAGTTAATTGTAACGTTCAGGGCCTCCTAATGACGATAGAAGACTCAAATTGCGTCGCGATCCAATACATCGTCCTCCAGCCGACTTGTCTCCAAGGGTCTATTGCTGCCTCGGGCACCTTATGGTCGTTCTCCTGTGAGTTTAGATTATCGAATCCGACGCAAAAATGATAGTTAATTATAACGTTCAGGGCCTCCTAATGCCGATGGAACACTCAAATTGCGTCGAGATTCAATACATCGTCCTCCAGCCGACTTGTCTCCAAGGGGATATCGCTGCCTCGGGCACCACATGGTCCTTCTCCTGTGAGTCTAGATTTTCGAATCCGACGCAAAAATGATAGTGAATTGTAACGTTCAGCGCCTCCTAATGACGATAGAAGACTCAAATTGCGTCACGATCCAATACATCGTCCTCCAGCCGACTTGTCTCCAAGGGTCTATTGCTGCCTCGGGCACCTTATGGTCGTTCTCCTGTGAGTCTAGATTTTCGAATCCGACGCAAAAATGATAGTTAATTGTAACGTTCAGGGCCTTGTAATGACGATGGAACACTCAAATTGCGTCGAGATTCAATACATCGGCCTCCAGCCGACTTGTCTCCAAGGGTCTATTGCTGCCTCGGGCACCTTATGGTCGTTCTCCTGTGAGTTTAGATTATCGAATCCGACGCAAAAATGATCGTTAATTATAACGTTCAGGGTCTCCTAATGCCGATGGAACACTCAAATTGCGTCGAGATTCAATACATCGGCCTCCAGCCTACTTGTCTCCAAGGGTCTATTGCTGCCTCGGGCACCTTATGGTCGTTGTCCTGTGAGTCTAGATTTTCGAATCCGACGCAAAAATGATAGTTAATTGTAACGTTCAGGGCCTTCTAATGACGATGGAACACTCAAATTGCGTCGAGATTCAATACATCGGCCTCCAGCCTACATGTCTCCAAGGGGATATCGCTTCCTCGGGCACCACATGGTCCTTCTCCTGTGAGTCTAGATTTTCGAACCCGACGCTAAAATGATAGTTAATTGTAACGTTCAGGGCCTCCTAATGACGATAGAAGACTCAAATTGCGTCGCGATCCAATACATCGTCCTCCAGCCGACTTGTCTCCAAGGGTCTATTGCTGCCTCGGGCACCTTATGGTCGTTCTCCTGTGAGTTTAGATTATCGAATCCGACGCAAAAATGATAGTTAATTGTAACGTTCAGGGCCTTCTAATGACGATGGGACACTCAAATTGCGTCGAGATTCAATACATCGTCCTCCAGCCGACTTGTCTCCAAGGGGATATTGCTGTCTCGGGCACAATATGATCCTTCTCCTGTGAGTCTAGATTTTCGAATCCGACGCAAAAATGATAGTGAATTGTAACGTTCAGCGCCTCCTAATGACGATAGAAGACTCAAATTGCGTCGCGATCCAATACATCGTCCTCCAGCCGACTTGTCTCCAAGGGTCTATTGCTGCCTCGGGCACCTTATGGTCGTTCTCCTGTGAGTCTAGATTATCGAATCCGACGCAAAAATGATAGTTAATTGTAACGTTCAGGGCCTTCTAATGCCGATGGAACACTCAAATTGCGTCGAGATTCAATACATCGGCCTCCAGCCGACTTGTCTCCAAGGGTCTATTGCTGCCTCGGGCACCTTATGGTCGTTCTCCTGTGAGTCTAGATTTTCGAATCCGACGCAAAAATGATAGTTAATTGTAACGTTCAGGGCCTTCTAATGACGATGGAACACTCAAATTGCGTCGCGATCCAATACATCGTCCTCCAGCCGACTTGTCTCCAAGGGTCTATTGCTGCCTCGGGCACCTTATGGTCGTTCTCCTGTGAGTTTAGATTATCGAATCCGACGCAAAAATGATAGTTAATTGTAACGTTCAGGGCCTTCGAATGACGATGGGACACTCAAATTGCGTCGAGATTCAATACATCGTCCTCCAGCCGACTTGTCTCCAAGGGGATATTGCTGTCTCGGGCACAATATGATCCTTCTCCTGTGAGTCTAGATTTTCGAATCCGACGCAAAAATGATAGTGAATTGTAACGTTCAGCGCCTCCTAATAACGATAGAAGACTCAAATTGCGTCGCGATCCAATACATCGTCCTCCAGCCGACTTGTCTCCAAGGGTCTATTGCTGCCTCGGGCACCTTATGGTCGTTCTCCTGTGAGTCTAGATTTTCGAACCCGACGCAAAAATGATAGTTAATTGTAACGTTCAGGGCCTCCTAATGCCGATGGAACACTCAAATTGCGTCGAGATTCAATACATCGGCCTCCAGCCTACTTGTCTCCAAGGGGATATCGCTGCCTCGGGCACCACATGGTCCTTCTCCTGTGAGTCTAGAATTTCGAATCCGACGCAAAAATGATAGTGAATTGTAACGTTCAGCGCCTCCTAATGACGATAGAAGACTCAAATTGCGTCGCGATCCAATACATCGTCCTCCAGCCGACTTGTCTCCAAGGGTCTATTGCTGCCTCGGGCACCTTATGGTCGTTCTCCTGTGAGTCTAGATTATCGAATCCGAGGCAAAAATGATAGTTAATTGTAACGTTCAGGGCCTTCTAATGCCGATGGAACACTCAAATTGCGTCGAGATTCAATACATCGGCCTCCAGCCGACTTGTCTCCAAGGGTCTATTGCTGCCTCGGGCACCTTATGGTCGTTCTCCTGTGAGTCTAGATTTTCGAACCCGACGCTAAAATGATAGTTAATTGTAACGTTCAGGGCCTCCTAATGACGATAGAAGACTCAAATTGCGTCGCGATCCAATACATCGTCCTCCAGCCGACTTGTCTCCAAGGGTCTATTGCTGCCTCGGGCACCTTATGGTCGTTCTCCTGTGAGTTTAGATTATCGAATCCGACGCAAAAATGATAGTTAATTATAACGTTCAGGGCCTCCTAATGCCGATGGAACACTCAAATTGCGTCGAGATTCAATACATCGTCCTCCAGCCGACTTGTCTCCAAGGGGATATCGCTGCCTCGGGCACCACATGGTCCTTCTCCTGTGAGTCTAGATTTTCGAATCCGACGCAAAAATGATAGTGAATTGTAACGTTCAGCGCCTCCTAATGACGATAGAAGACTCAAATTGCGTCACGATCCAATACATCGTCCTCCAGCCGACTTGTCTCCAAGGGTCTATTGCTGCCTCGGGCACCTTATGGTCGTTCTCCTGTGAGTCTAGATTTTCGAATCCGACGCAAAAATGATAGTTAATTGTAACGTTCAGGGCCTTGTAATGACGATGGAACACTCAAATTGCGTCGAGATTCAATACATCGGCCTCCAGCCGACTTGTCTCCAAGGGTCTATTGCTGCCTCGGGCACCTTATGGTCGTTCTCCTGTGAGTTTAGATTATCGAATCCGACGCAAAAATGATCGTTAATTATAACGTTCAGGGTCTCCTAATGCCGATGGAACACTCAAATTGTGTCGAGATTCAATACATCGGGCCTCCAGCCTACTTGTCTCCAAGGGTCTATTGCTGCCTCGGGCACCTTATGGTCGTTGTCCTGTGAGTCTAGATTTTCGAATCCGACGCAAAAATGATAGTTAATTGTAACGTTCAGGGCCTTCTAATGACGATGGAACACTCAAATTGCGTCGAGATTCAATACATCGGCCTCCAGCCTACATGTCTCCAAGGGGATATCGCTTCCTCGGGCACCACATGGTCCTTCTCCTGTGAGTCTAGATTTTCGAACCCGACGCTAAAATGATAGTTAATTGTAACGTTCAGGGCCTCCTAATGACGATAGAAGACTCAAATTGCGTCGCGATCCAATACATCGTCCTCCAGCCGACTTGTCTCCAAGGGTCTATTGCTGCCTCGGGCACCTTATGGTCGTTCTCCTGTGAGTTTAGATTATCGAATCCGACGCAAAAATGATAGTTAATTGTAACGTTCAGGGCCTTCTAATGACGATGGGACACTCAAATTGCGTCGAGATTCAATACATCGTCCTCCAGCCGACTTGTCTCCAAGGGGATATTGCTGTCTCGGGCACAATATGATCCTTCTCCTGTGAGTCTAGATTTTCGAATCCGACGCAAAAATGATAGTGAATTGTAACGTTCAGCGCCTCCTAATGACGATAGAAGACTCAAATTGCGTCGCGATCCAATACATCGTCCTCCAGCCGACTTGTCTCCAAGGGTCTATTGCTGCCTCGGGCACCTTATGGTCGTTCTCCTGTGAGTCTAGATTATCGAATCCGACGCAAAAATGATAGTTAATTGTAACGTTCAGGGCCTTCTAATGCCGATGGAACACTCAAATTGCGTCGAGATTCAATACATCGGCCTCCAGCCGACTTGTCTCCAAGGGTCTATTGCTGCCTCGGGCACCTTACGGTCGTTCTCCTGTGAGTTTAGATTATCGAATCCGACGCAAAAATGATAGTTAATTGTAACGTTCAGGGCCTTCTAATGCCGATGGAACACTCAAATTGCGTCGAGATTCAATACATCGGCCTCCAGCCGACTTGTCTCCAAGGGTCTATTGCTGCCTCGGGCACCTTATGGTCGTTCTCCTGTGAGTCTAGATTTTCGAACCCGACGCTAAAATGATAGTTAATTGTAACGTTCAGGGCCTCCTAATGACGATAGAAGACTCAAATTGCGTCGCGATCCAATACATCGTCCTCCAGCCGACTTGTCTCCAAGGGTCTATTGCTGCCTCGGGCACCTTATGGTCGTTCTCCTGTGAGTTTAGATTATCGAATCCGACGCAAAAATGATAGTTAATTATAACGTTCAGGGCCTCCTAATGCCGATGGAACACTCAAATTGCGTCGAGATTCAATACATCGTCCTCCAGCCGACTTGTCTCCAAGGGGATATCGCTGCCTCGGGCACCACATGGTCCTTCTCCTGTGAGTCTAGATTTTCGAATCCGACGCAAAAATGATAGTGAATTGTAACGTTCAGCGCCTCCTAATGACGATAGAAGACTCAAATTGCGTCACGATCCAATACATCGTCCTCCAGCCGACTTGTCTCCAAGGGTCTATTGCTGCCTCGGGCACCTTATGGTCGTTCTCCTGTGAGTCTAGATTTTCGAATCCGACGCAAAAATGATAGTTAATTGTAACGTTCAGGGCCTTGTAATGACGATGGAACACTCAAATTGCGTCGAGATTCAATACATCGGCCTCCAGCCGACTTGTCTCCAAG